>NC_083580.1:60169854-60472354 GCF_027579695.1 Neoarius graeffei | reverse complement strand
GAAACCCACGCGGACACGGGGAGAACATGCAAACTCCGCACAGAAAGGCCCTCACCGGCCATGGGGCTCGAACCCAGGACCTTCTTGCTGTGAGGCGACAGCGCTAACCACTACACCACCGTGCCACCCACTTTTCTGTTGTTTCTCCATTATTTCTTCCAGAGACTCCATGTGCTTCAGGTGCTTTTGTGAGGGCTTTGCTCATTGCTAACAGCGAAGTAAGAGGAATCGTGGTGCTCTGTTTTATGTAATGGTGGCCCAAGTGCAAATGCAGCAGAATCAATGCTGGCTTGAACTGCACTGAGAAATGAATCAAGCCTGAGATTTCAGTGTGATTTTTTTTTTTTTTTTTTTTGTGAATGAAAAGGACGCCAGATTTTGGCCAGAGGGAAAGTTTTTAATGTCTTTTTCCAAGACAGAGAAAAGATGACTGCATGACCTTATGCAAATACCTGAAGGGTTGCAAATCTACTGAAGAAAAAAGGGAGAAACAAGGTTAGAAATCTGTGAGTGGATTGTTAAAATGATCCAGTGCCTGCTAGTAGTGACAAATGCATTGACACCAAAAGTAGGTAAATGATATTATCCTGTCCACATTCACTGGATATGAGCAATCGCGTGCTCTGATCGGCTACTCTACTACTAGGCTATCAGCTCATATGGAGCACTTGCATGTGACGTCACAGCCGATCCAGATTGTGACAGACGCCATCTTGTCGGTCAAACGCCATATTTCCGCCTTATACTTCTGGTTCTACTTCTGCTTCTACCTTTTCTTCTGGAAAACCCTACTATATGAGTGATTCCACGCTTATGGGTACTGAAATGGGGACATGAACTTATTTTTAAAAATTCACCTAAAACCATTTCTTTTTTTACCATCAGGTCACAAAACATGTAATCTTTAATGAATGATATGTTAAAAGATAACTTTAATTTTCTGAGATGTAATAAAAACATATTTATATGCCAAAGTCAGAACGTAACAGAAGTGTTGTGGACATATATATTCTCAATTTTAACAATGTAGAATTACTTTTTGAAACATAGGACGGTGATGTTTTAGCAAATATAATTAATAAACATGTGTAGTAGAATAAACATACACATTCTTTCAATAAGATTAACATGGTATATAGCTAGATTGTAATTAATTTGTAACAGACGCGAGATGGACAATCGTAACAGAAGTAATGTAACAGACATCATTTTGGAACTCATAGGCTTGACTTTGGCATATAAATATGTTTTTATTACATCTCAGAAAATTAAAGTTATCTTTTAACATATCATTCATTAAAGATTACATGTTTTGTGACCTGATGGTAAAAAAAGAAATGGTTTTAGGTGAATTTTTAAAAATAAGTTCATGTCCCCATTTCAGTACCCATAAGCGTGGAATCACTCATACAATTCTACTACAACGGCTGTGGCTACAAGCTCTCCCTACCTGTACACGGTTTTTATGGTTTTTTGTGTGTATTTTTGCGTGTTGTTCGTCTGTACTGGACTTCAATATCCACTACAACCGTATGGACTTACTGGACATTGGTTTCCAGCAGAAAATGACAGTTTGTAGCGATTTCCATCGCATGCACAACATTCCGGACGAGATAGCGAGACCAGCGGGGTCTCCATGGATTGTTATCGGAAGCAAAGTGAAGGAGGTGGCGCCGGGAGCGGAAGCAAAAGTGAGGCTGCAGAGCCGGCCTGTTGACTAAGCTCAGAAAACAGCCACTCAAATCTCCACTGCTAAGCCTCTATCTCTCCAACGCCAGATCCATGGTAAACAAGACGGACGATTTGGAATTAGAGCTGGGATTACCTTATTCTATTCTATAATCAGCTGGTCAGTGCATCTAGTATCAGTACTAGTAATACTTAAGTGACTTACCCATCCAATGAGGATTATTTTATTGTTTACAAAATGCCACATCTGAGTCTCTGACAAATCCTGAATTTCTGTAAAGATAACTGTCCAGAGATTTATAAGCACGCAGTGCTTCACCACTGAACAGCGAGGGAAAGTTAATGAGGTAATTATACACGTCTGGGTGTTCCGCTGGCAGTTCAAAATCCACTGACACGGTCGTGAAAACTCCGTCCGGTAAGCCATAAGGGTCACTAATCTGTAGATCGTTTATTTTAGACATATATCTAGTTATCTGTTCATTAGAAAAATGAGCCATGTAGTCCGTCGGTTGAAATTGATCCATTCTGTACACGAGTGCAGCAGTATTCAGCTGTGTTTTTTACCGACAAGATGGTGGCTGTGTACTTTCCGGTCACGTGACTGCAAGATCTCTATAGACCCCTTTCAATGACGTCACCCGAAACCGGAAGTAAACAGACCCTGCGCCATTTTGGAAGACCAACAAACTCGTGATTAGGGGAAAATAACGGCAGCGGTATGTGAACCCACGAGAATAAAGTGGAGTGGCAAACGACTTAAACAAACAAATCTGAGCTGTTTTATTTATGATTTATTGGCCCAACAGTAGACTTGAAAGAAACCTGTGTGAGACTTGGCAAAAAACTGTGGATATAATGGATAAGTCTGTGCATGATCTGTGGACACTTTGAGGTAAGCAAACGCAAGAAATTCAGATTTAAAACATGCTAAATTGGCCCCAAGTTGATAACTGTATGAGGAGCAAGCCTCCCAGACTTCTATAATTTAATAATAATAATAATTAAAGCCGCAAGCGGCCTCGACGGGCCCTCGCGCCAGCGGCCAAGGGGGGCGGGGGCATGCGTCCCCGCGAAATACCTTCCACAGCTTCTTCGGCAAGAGACATTACTCCCACAATGGCGACAAAGCACAGAATCGGACACAGAGTACACGGTGCGCTGAGATGTTGTCATGGACAGAAAATTTTATGCCATGGCTTCCCAACCAAATTAATGTATTTACCTCATCAGTCACCAAGCTACAGCTACGTAGGATTGTCTTCTGTTAGACATCTATTAGTCTGTATGTAACGCTACAACACTTGCTCCCGACTGCCTACCCATTCCCCACAAGTCATGTGTGTTTAAGGCAACCAAAACAACATACTCCTGGTGCCTCATGATTGTAAACACCTCTCCTGCAACTGCTACAGCGCAATGAGCGCCCCCAGTGGTGAAAGTTCACCAAATTTGGTATACATGTCAAGGGACCTATGAAGAGTTGTTGTGTCAAGTTTGATCAAGTTTGACCAATCAGAACCCGAGATATAAAATGTTGCCTGAAAACAGCGCCCCCAGTGGCAAAAGTTTACAAAATTTGGGAGATATGTCAGGTGACCTGTTACGAGTGTGAGTATCAACTTTGATCAAGATTGAGTAAATAGAAGATGAGATATTGATTTTTGAAGAAAAAATGTTTTGGTTTTTCCCATGTCAGTAGGTGGCGCTATGCTGTACATGAGCGATTATGAGTTGGAAAAATAAGTGTCTACAACAGCAACGTACTACCACAAGGTAGAAGTGTGAAGGAAAAGCATTATGGAATTATTTACCAAAAACCCGTTTTGGAGCAATTGCGTCGGCCAAAAACAGCGCCCCCCATGGACGAAAATTCCCAAAATGGGGTGTACATGACATGGGAGGTAGTAAGAGGGTGGCCGTGAAGTTTGACCAAATTTGAGGAAAGATTGGATTTTTTGCCCAAAAATAGCGCCCCCAGTGGCGAAATATCACAGAATTTGGGTAGCATGTCAGAAGCCCAATGAGTGATTTGCGTGTGAAGTATGAGCAGTTTTGAGCAATTAGAAGATTTGTTATGAATTTTTAAGCATGTAAAATTTTGCATTGAAAATTGATTGACGTATAACTTCTGAACGGCTTATCCTAGGTGAAACGTATTTAGGAACTTTTGTCAGCCATGTCTGTAGATGATGTCTATCAATTTTGGTGACATTCCTATTAGCGGCCTAGGAGGAGTTGCGCCGTCTTCGTGGCCATGCATATCGCACAAAAGTGAAAATACCTCACTTCCTGTTGGGCGTGGCTAATGCATTGGCATTAAATTTTTGTCCGGCTTAGTGAGATACATATGCCGACCAAATGGCATGCCACTACTACAAACTACATGGCAACCAGGCACCTTTATGCGGGAGGCCAAAATCACAACGACTTAGGGGGCGCTAAAGAGGCCCTGAGGCCCGCCTGGAGCTGGGCTTCTGGTTCTCAGTAGCGGTGGCAGTCTAAGAAAAAGGAGCCAAATTTCGTGCGTTGTCGACCATGGCAAGCGCCCCAAAAAGGGTCTTGTAAAGAGTTTGCTTGCCAAGTTTGACAAATCAGAAGCTGCAATATCATTTTTGCCATAACCAGCACCCCCAGGGGCGAAAGTGCACAAAATTTGGCGTATATGTCAGGCGAGCTATGAAGAGTTTGCCTATGAAGTTTGATGACAATTGAGTAAATAGAAGATGAGATATAGATTTTTGAAGAATAAATTTTTTGGTTTTTCCCATGTCAGTAGGTGGCGCAATGCTGTAATTGAGCAATTATGAGTTGGAAAAATAAGTGTCTACAACAGCAACGTACTATCACAAGGTAGTGGTGTGAAGGGAAAGCATTATGGAATAATTTACCAAAAACCCGTTTTGGAGCAATTGCGTCGGCCAAAAACAGCGCCCCCCATGGACGAAAATTCCCAAAATGTGGTATACATGACATGGGAGGTAGTAAGAGGGTGGCCGTGAAGTTTGACCAAATTTGAGGAAAGATTGGATTTTTTGCCCAAAAATAGCGCCCCCAGTGGCGAAATATCACAGAAATTGGGTAACATGTCAGAAGCCCAATGAGTGATGTACGTGTGAAGTATGAGCAGTTTTGAGCAACTAGAAGATTTGTTATGAATTTTTAAGCATGTAAAATTTTGCATCGAAAATTGATTGACGTATAACTTCTGAACGGTTTATGCTACGTGAAACGTATTTAGTAACTTTTGTCAGCCATGTCTGTAGATGATGTGTATCAATTTTGGTGACATTCCTATGAACGGTCTAGGAGGAGTTGTGCCGTCTTCGTGGCCATGCATTTCGCACAAAAGTGAAATTACCTCACTTCCTGTTGGGCGTGGCTAATGCATTGGCATTACATTTTTGTCCGGCTTAGTGAGATACATATGCGTACCAAATGGCATGCCACTACTACAAACTACATGGCAACCAGGCACCTTAATGCGGGAGACCAAAATCACAACGACTTAGGGGGCGCTATAGAGGCCCTGAGCCCCAGCCAAGTTTGGGCTTTTGGTTCTGAGTAGCGGTGGCAATTCTCGGAACTGGCGCCAAATTTCGTGCGTTTTCGCCCATGGCAAGTGCCCCGAAAATGGCCCAACAGCGGAGAAAAATAAAGAAGAAGAAGAAGAAGAAGAAGACGGAAGAATAATTAAAGCCGCAAGCGGCCTCGACGGGCCCTCGCGCCAGCGGCCAAGGGGGGCGGGGGCATGCGTCCCCGCAAAATACCTTCCACAGCTTCTGCGGCAAGAGTCATTACTCCCACAATGGCGACAAAGCACAGAATTGGACACATGGCAACAATAGGGTCTCGCACTGTACGGTGCTCGGGGCCTAATAATAATAATAATAATAATAATAATCCTTCAAAAACGTACATGTCATGTGAGCTATGAAGAGTTTGCGTATGAAGTTTGATGACAATTGAGTAAATAGAAGATGAGATATAGATTTTTGAAGAATAAATTTTTTGGCTTTTCCCATGTCAGTAGGTGGCGCTATGCTGTACATGAGCGATTATGAGTTGGAGAAATAAGTGTCTACAACAGCAACGTACAATCACAAGGTAGTGGTGTGAAGGAAAAGCATTATGGAATTATTTACCAAAAACCCGTTTTGGAGCAATTGCGTCGGCCAAAAACAGTGCCCCCCATGGACGAAAATTCCCAAAATGTGGTATACATGACATGGGAGGTAGTAAGAGGGTGGCCGTGCAGTTTGACCAAATTTGAGGAAAGATTGGAATTTTTGCCCAAAAACAGTGCCCCCAGTGGCGAAACATCACAGAAATTGGGAAACATGTCAGAAGCCCAATGACTGATGTGCGTGTGAAGTATGAGCAGTTTTGAGCAATTAGAAGATTTGTTATGAATTTTTAAGCATGTAAAATTCTGCATTGAAAATTGATTGACGTATAACTTCTGAACGGTTTACCCTACGAGAAATGTATTTAGGAACTTTTGTCAGCAATATCTGTAGATGATGTCTATCAATTTTGGTGACGTTCCTATGAACGGTCTAGGAGGAGTTGCGCCGTCTTCGTGGCCATGCATTTCGCACAAAAGTGAAATTACCTCACTTCCTGTTGGGCGTGGCTAATGCATTGGCATTACATTTTTGTCCGGCTTAGTGAGATACATATGTCTACCAAAGGGCATGCCACTATTACTAACTACATGGCAACCAGGCACCTTAATGCGAGAGGCAAAAATCACAACACGTTAGGGGGCGCTATAGAGGCCCCGAGGCCCGCGTGGATCTGGGCTTCTGGTTCTCAGTAGCGGTGGCAGTCCAAGAAAAAGGGGCAAAATTTCGAGCGTTGTCGACCATGGCAAGCGCCCCAATAAGGGTCTTGTAAAGAGTTTGCTTGCCAAGTTTGACAAATCAGAAGCTGCAATATCATTTCTGCCATAACCAGCACCCCCAGGGGCGAAAGTGCACAAAATTGGGCCTACATGTCAGGTGAGCTATGAAGAGTTTGCGTATGAAGTTTGATGACAATTGAGTAAATAGAAGATGAGATATAGATTTTTGAATAATAAAATTTTTGGTTTTTCCCATGTCAGTAGGTGGCGCTATGCTGTACATGAGCGATTATGAGTTGGAAAAATAAGTGTCTACAACAGCAACGCACTATCACAAGGTAGTGGTGTGAAGGAAAAGCATTATGGAATTATTTACCAAAAACCCGTTTTGGAGCAATTGCGTCGGCCAAAAACAGCGCCCCCCATGGCCGAAAATTCCCAAAATGTGGTATACATGACATGGGAGGTAGTAAGAGGGTGGCCGTGAAGTTTGACCAAATTTGAGGAAAGATTGGAATTTTTGCCCAAAAATAGCGCCCCCAGTGGCGAAATATCACAGAAAGTGGGTAACATGTCAGAAGCCCAATGACTGATCTGCGTGTGAAGTATGAGCAGTTTGGAGCAAGTAGAAGATTTGTTATGAATTTTTAAGCATGTAAAATGTTGCAGTGAAAATTGATTGACGTATAACTTCTGAACGGTTTATCCGACGTGAAACGTATTTAGTAACTTTTGTCAGCCATGTCTGTAGATGACGTGTATCAAGTTAGGTGACATTCCTATGAACGGTCTAGGAGGAGTTGCGCCGTCTTCGTGGCCATGCATTTCGCACAAAAGTGAAATTACCTCACTTCCTGTTGGGCGTGGCTTATGCAATGGCATTACATTTTTGTCCGGCTTAGTGAGATACATATGCGTACCAAATGGCATGCCACGACTACAAACTATATGGCAACCAGGCACCTTAATGCGGGAGGCCAAAATCACAACGACTTAGGGGGCGCTATAGAGGCCCTGAGCCCCGGCCAAGTTTGGGCTTTTGGTTCTGAGTAGCGGTGGCAATTCTCGGAAGTGGTGCCAAATTTCGCGCGTTTTCGCCCATGGCAAGCGCCCCGAAAATGGCCCAACAGCGGAGAAAAATAAAGAAGAAGAAGAAGAAGAAGACGGAAGAATAATAATAGTGAACTCTTACAAGAACAATAGGGCCTTCGCCCATAGGGCTCGGGCCCTAATTAAAGCCGCAAGCGGCCTCGACGGGCCCTCGCGCCAGCGGCCAAGGGGGGCGGGGGCATGCGTCCCCGCGAAATAACTTCCACAGCTTCTTCGGCAAGAGACATTACTCCCACAATGGCGACAAAGCACAGAATTGGACACATGGTAACAATAGGGTCTCGCACTGTACGGTGCTCGGGGGGCGCTATAGAGGCCCTGAGGCCCGCCTGGATCTGGGCTTATGGTTCTCAGTAGCGGTGGCAGTCTAAGAAAAAGGAGCCAAAATTCGTGCGTTGTCGACCATGGCAAGCGCCCCAATAAGGGTCTTGTAAAGAGTTTGCTTGCCAAGTTTGACAAATCAGAAGCTGCAATATCATTTTCGCCATAACCAGCACCCCCAGGGGCGAAAGTGCACAAAATTTGGCGTATATGTCAGGTGAGCTATGAAGAGTTTGCGTATGAAGTTTGATGACAATTGAGTAAATAGAAGTTGAGATATAGATTTTTCAAGAATAAATTTTTTGGTTTTTCCCATGTCAGTAGGTGGCGCTATGCTGTACATGAGCGATTATGAGTTGGAAAAATAAGTGTCTACAACAGCAACGTACTATCACAAGGTAGTGGTGTGAAGGAAAAGCATTATGGAATTATTTACCAAAAACCCGTTTTGGAGCAATTGCGTCGGCCAAAAACAGCGCCCCCCATGGACGAAAATTCCCAAAATGTGGTATACATGACATGGGAGGTAGAAAGAGGGTGGCCGTGAAGTTTGACCAAATTTGAGGAAAGATTGGATTTTTTGCCCAAAAATAGCGCCCCCAGTGGCCAAAGTGCACAAAATTTGGCGTATATGTTAGGTGAGCTATGAAGAGTTTGCGTATGAAGTTTGATGACAATTGAGTAAATAGAAGATGAGATATAGATTTTTGAAGAATAAATTTTTTGGTTTTTCCCATGTCAGAAGGTGGCGCTATGCTGTACATGAGCGACGATGAGTTGGAAAAATAAGTGTCTACAACAGCAACGTACTATCACAAGGTAGTGGTGTGAAGGAAAAGCATTATGGAATTATTTACCAAAAACCCGTTTTGGAGCAATTGCGTCGTCCAAAAACAGCGCCCCCCATGGACGAAAATTTCCAAAATGTGGTATACATGACATGGGAGGTAGTAAGAGGGTGGCCGTGAAGTTTGACCAAATTTGAGGAAAGATTGGAATTTTTGCCCAAAAATAGCGCCCCCAGTGGCGAAATATCACAGAAATTGGGTAACATGTCAGAAGCCCAATGAGTGATTTGCGTGTGAAGTATGAGCAGTTTTGAGCAATCAGAAGATTTGTTATGAATTTTTAAGCATGTAAAATTTTGCATCGAAAATTGACTGACGTATAACCTCTGAACGGTTAATCCTACGTGAAACGTATTTAGTAACTTTTGTCACCCGTGTCTGTAGATGATGTGTATCAATTTTGGTGACATTCCTAAGAACGGTCTAGGAGGAGTTGTGCCGTCTTCCTGGCCATGCATTTCGCACAAAAGTGAAATGACCTCACTTCCTGTTGGGCGTGGCCAATGCATTGGCATTACATTTTTGTCCGGCTTAGTGAGATACATATGCGTACCAAATGGCATGCCACTACTACAAACTACATGGCACCCAGGCACCTTAATGCGGGAGGCCAAAATCACAACGACTTAGGGGGCGCTATAGAGGCCCTGAGCCCCGGCCAAGTTTGGGCTTCTGGTTCTGAGTAGCGGTGGCAATTCTCGGAACTGGTGCCAAATTTCGTGCGTTTTCGCCCATGGCAAGTGCCCCGAAAATGGCCCAACAGCGGAGAAAAATAAAGAAGAAGAAGAAGAAGAAGATGGAAGAATAATAATAGTGAACTCTTACAAGAACAATAGGGCCTTCGCCCATAGGGCTCGGGCCCTAATAATAGTGAACTCTTACAAGAACAATAGGGCCTTCGCCCTATAGGGCTCGGGCCCTAATTAGGATGGTTTGGGGCTTGCTCGCTGCTGCCAGGTTGGTTGTTGAGTAGCCTGACTGTTTTTTTATTTTTGCGTGCGGTATCATTGTTGACGCGAGGTTGTTTTTTGAACATGCCAGTGCGGACACGATTTCCCCTGATGAGTTATGACTTCAGACGCGATGCGTGTGTGGAGGTGTGGAGTCCGCGTGATATGTGCGTAAGATAGGCTTCTCATGTATTTGGAGATCCGCGCTCCGAGACAAGTGCAAGCACACACCCACAAGGGAAAAAAAGGGACCCCCCGAAAATATCGGCATAGTTCGAACACTGAGTGTAGGCACTGGGTGTAAACAACAAATAGTTTACAATGTCTGGGTAGCAAACAGATGGCAGAATTGGTGTCAGGTCCTCCTTATGTTTCCATTCTCCCTTGCCGCGAGTCTTATCATATGGGTCAAACCCATCAATCACAGCCAGTTTCTCCACATACCGTGCCCTTTCTGCAACTGGTAATGTACTCACATAACCAGAATTATCATCCATCGTGTCACTTTACTCTCGCTCGTACTTTGTTTTATATTATGAGTGCATGTACTTGGTCTTCCAATATGGCGCCTAACAAAATCTCGCGGCGCGGTGACGTCATGTGAAAGGGGTCTATACTGTGAGTAGAGAAAAACAAAATGGCGGCGCGTGTTGCTGAGCCAACCGAGGACGAAATAAAAACTCTACTTGAAAACAAAACCCCAAAAAATACCAAAAAAACCAAAACAAAATATGGAATGAAAGTATTTAATGGTAAGAACGTATCTTTTTTATTTTTCAAGAATTATTATTATGATTATTATTGTAGCATTTTTCACAAATTGCTACTGTCATTTCGCCGGTTTGTTTAAATTCTAAACGGACATGAGTTTATCAGACATTTTATATAAAGTTTTTATTTAATGAATTTACAAAAAATAAAAATAAACCTGCTCTGTTTCTCAAAATCCGGTGAACGTACGCACCTCATCGGCTATCAGCTCACGTACGACTCGATTTCATGAAATAATTGTTTTATTATATCCACATTCACTGGATTTTCCGCACTCACTAGATTTTCATTGTCTATGGGTCAATTTGAGAACCATAGATCGGCCCAGTACTTGATGTCCATTGATATCTAGGATTGAATAAATAACCATGATACAGGCGGTAAACGCCACTTGATCTTTGCGAGACAACTACACTTAGCATCGAACAATCGGTTTATTTGACCTAGTCACGGCCACACGTCGTTCTCTTAAGGATTTACAGTTTTCAGAATGCAGTAAGACCACAACACTGGGTAATACCAAACTCAATGGCCTCAGCTGGCAGAAACAAGAAAAGCTGCGGGTTCTGACAGGCTCTGACCATTACAGAGACCAGACTTAGACCAGCCCAGCAACATCACAGCTGGGAAGGAGGGAAAGAAATGTCAGGCTTTGACATGAGAGAACATAATGGCAGAGTGTTCACGGCATGCTTCTTCCATCATGGTCAATAAAATACCTCTTCATTTGGAGATGGTTATTGACCGTGTGGGTCTAGCAAGGAAACAATCTCTTTTAATGTGCACTGCTTGCATTTTGGCTCATATTGTAATTACATATACTTTGGGTGATCAATGGTTAGTTCATAAAGGATGTCTAGGTGCATCCAGAGTGCATCCTGGCTCTATTTTTCATACACGAGTCACTCGGTAGAGTTGTGTCGAAGGAATTGGGCTAAGATTTCCAAGTTATAATCATGTCCCATAGGCATGGCAGGGTATGAATTTTTTGGCGTTTTTTTTTTTTTAACTAATGGAGATGTTGAGCAGCAGGCTCTTATGTGCCAACATGCACTTTTCTAGGAGGACTACTTTGACAGTGTAGTTCTCTGGAGGTTGGTCTGGATGGACTGAATCTGATGTATTTGTACTAAATAAAGGACTCAACATGCAGGACCAAGCCCCATGACATTGCACTAACTTGGTAAAGGGAAAGGCTGTACATCCAACAAAAATAAAATATATCTCTCTATATTATTTACCATTAATATCTTCATCCAGTTTATTTCCTACAAACAGGAAGTACATATACGCATACTGTATAGTTTACTTTTTTACATTCATGACCAGGCGGCACAGTGGTGTAGTGGTTAGCGCTGTCACCTCACAGCAAGAAGGTCCTGGGTTCGAGCCCTGGGGCCGGCGAGGGCCTTTCTGTGTGGAGTTTGCATGTTCTCCCCGTGTCCGCGTGGGTTTCCTCCGGGTGCTCCGGTTTCCCCCACAGTCCAAAGACATGCAGGTTAGGTTAACTGGTGACTCTAAGGCTACGTTTACACTAGACCGTATCTGTCTCGTTTTCTTCGCGGACGCACTGTCCGTTTACATTAACCCCCCTGAAAAAGCGGGGAAACGGGAATCCGCCAGCGTCCACGTATTCAATCTAGATCGTATCAGCTCCGGTGCTGTGTAAACATTGAGAATACGCGAATACGCTGTGCTGAGCTCTAGCTGGCGTCTCATTGGACAACGTCACTGTGACATCCACCTTCCTGATTCGCTGGCGTTGGTCATGTGACGCGACTGCTGAAAAACGGCGCAGACTTCCGCCTTGTATCACCTTTCATTAAAGAGTATAAAAGTATGAAAATACTGCAAATACTGATGCAAATACTGCCCATTGTGTAGTTATGATTGTCTTTAGGCTTGCCATCCTTCCACTTGCAAGTAATAAGTGATATGCGCTGGGATCACACACACAGCGGCTCAGTCCCGAATCGTGGCTTGTTCACTTCACTCGCGCGCTCTGTGAGCTGCGCAGGGCCGGAGTGCGCACCCTCCAGAGGGCACTCGCTGTTCAGGGCGGAGTGATTTGGAGCGCAGGATGCCTGCGGAGCCGAGCGTATCCGCGTATTGGTGTTGCTGTGTGCACGGCTAACGGTTTTAGTGTCAACGCGAATCGTTTTAAGAACGTTAATCTGATGATCCGCTGATTCGACGTAATGTAAACGTAGCCTAAATTGACCGTAGGTGTGAATGTGAGTGTGAATGGTTGTCTGTGTCTATGTGTCAGCCCTGTGATGACCTGGCGACTTGTCCAGGGTGTACCCCGCCTTTCGCCCGTAGTCAGCTGGGATAGGCTCCAGCTTGCCTGCGACCCTGTAGAAGGATAAAGCGGCTAGAGATAATGAGATGAGAATGAGACATTCATGACCATGTCATTTCCGTCAAGGAAACAAAGAACTGGAGCCCCTGTTCTTTCATTAGGATGTTCACTGAACGCAACACACAAATCCAAAAACATATTCAGGACAAAAACATCGAGAAACAGATGAATTCTGACACGGTGTATAGGGCTTCATGATTCATTTGATTATAATCATGATCACTTAGTTAAAGAAATATATCTGGCATCAGTACTGGTAGCCAAACGTAGCCAACTGGTTCCTGTTTTTCCCCCTCTGGTGGTAGGAACATCTGAATTGATCTTTGAGTCTCATTTTCTTTACCTTTAGCATTTAAGAAGTGGTAATACTATAGATAAGCTACTTCTTTCACACCTCAGTGCTCTCGAATTCTCAAAGCTTGGCAAAAATGCTGCCTCAGTAGGGTGCCTAACAAGACAGCAAGGCATAGAGGACCATTAGAAACTGACCAAACTTCCGTGTCCTGTTTTTGAAGATGCCTTTAAACTGCCTCCACTTGAAGGCAACAGGAATGTATCCTCAACGCTGCCTATTACCCATAAATCTGTGTGGCAGATCCATCCATCCATCCATCCATCCATCATCCGTAACCGCTTATCCTGTGCAGGGTCGCGGGCAAGCTGGAGCCTATCCCAGCTGACTATGGGTGAGAGGCGGGGTACACCCTGGACAAGTCGCCAGATTGTCGCAGGGCTGACACATAGACACAGACAACCATTCACACTCACATTCACACCTACGCTCAATTTAGAGCCACCAGTTAACCTAACCTGCATGTCTTTGGACTGTGGGGGAAACTGGAGCACCCGGAGGAAACCCACACAGACACGGGGAGAACATGCAAACTCCACAAAGAAAGGCCCCCGTTGGCCACTGGACTCGAACCCAGAACCTTCTTGCTGTGAGGCAACAGTGCTAACCACTACACAACCCAGCTTCATCGAGCAACGGGGGGGGATGGCGTATCGATCTTCACAGAAAACTGATTTTGTACACAAATATAGGGTTTTGGACTTTATTTCCATTTAGATTTTTGAAAAGTTACCGAGAAATAAACCATCATATAACCCCGTGACTGTAACCAAATCAATCTGTTTATATGACTTGTGAGGCATCTGTTAGCCAACATTTTGGTTTAGTGACACAGCATGCTGACGTCAGGTTACCATAAGCGCTGTGCTATTTGAAACTGTTGTCTGAAACGAACGTCCTTCAAAGATGCCTTCAGTTGAAAGTCCTGTCTTATGACACTTCTATCTATGACGACACTGAGGCAACAAGGCAGCAACTTTCTGTTTCGAATGCAGCCTTATGGCCCTTTTCCACTACCCTTTTTCAGCTCACTTCAGCTCGCTTCAACTCACTTCAGCCCGACACGGCTCGCGTTTCGACTACCAAAAAACAGCACGACTCAGCTCGCTTCAGCCCTGCTTAGCCCCTAAAACTCGCACCGTTTTGGAGTGGGGCTGAAGTGAGCCAAACCGAGCCGAGTGAGGCTGGGGGCGTGAGCAGACACTCCCCTGTGCACTGATTGGTGAGGAGGAGTGTCCTCACATACCCACACATGCCCCGCGAGCGCGCTGGGATCTGTAAACACCGTAAACCCGGAAGAAGAAGAATTATGAATTACGAGAATTTCTGAAGCCTTATGCGCCTCGCCTCATCTATACGCTCTTGCCAGTATCTGTTCGCGTTGTCGGTGACAACAAGCCACAGCACCAAGACCAGCAACACTAACGACTCCATGTCCATATTTATTGTTTACTATTCGGGTCGTGAGACTACCGCTTAAAAGCTCACTGATGTCACTGTTTGCGCTGCTTAACGACATCACGTGACGTCCATCCACTTTCGCTAACTCCACCCAATGTGTCCACCCACTTCCAGCCAGCACGGTTCAGCGCGGTTGTAGTCGAAATGCAACTCCAACAGCCCCGCTCAGCTCGACTCAGCCCAACTCAGCACTGCACGGCTCAGCCCAACTCAGCCGCGTTTGTAGTGGAAAAGCGGCATTAGTCTCAGTTTTAAATCAAATCACAGGTTTATATTAATGCGCTCCTTCTACTAAGATATTGTTTCTCTCGTAACAGCTCGTACACAGGAACTAGAGTATCTGCATAATCTACATGATGATAAACAAATCAGACACTGAAAATGCTGATGAAGTTTTCTTGAAGAACTTTTACGGAAGGAATCTCCAGTGTCCAGTGTTGTATAAAGTACTGGGAAATCACATTCAAGTAAAAGTATTGGTACCCTTCCAAAAAATGACTTTGGTAAAAGTCAAAGTCACTGACTGAACACTGTAAAATATAATAAGTTGACTTTACTTAAAAAAAATATGCAAAGTCGTTGCCTCAAAAAAAGTCATTTATGTTGATTTAGATAAATTAGATTGGGTTAACTTATTTTTTGTGAGTTTGCAGTACTCAAATTAACTTAGATTAGTTTGATTACATTAACTTATTTATTTTGAGTTTGCAGTACTCACAAACTTATATTAATTTGATTACATTAACTTATTTATTGTGAGTTTGCAGTACTCATCTTATATAATTTTGATTACATTAACTTATTTATTTTAAGTTTACAGTACTCAAATCAATGGCTTTCAGATATCTTTTTTCATAAATTTAACTTAATATTCATGAATTCCATTGATTTGAGTACTGTAAACTTAAAATAAATAAGTTAATGTAATCAAAATTATATAAGATGAGTACTGCAAACTCACAATAAATAAGTTAATGTAATCAAATTAATATAAGTTTATGTGAGTACTGCAAACTCAAAATAAATAAGTTAATGTAATCAAACTAATCTAAGTTAATTTGAGTACTGCAAACTCACAAAAAATAAGTTAACCCAATCTAATTTATCTAAATCAACATAAATGACTTTTTTTTGAGGCAATGACTTTGCATATTTTTTTTAAGTAAAGTCAACTTATTATATTTTACAGTGAAATGTTACTTGAGTTAAAGCAGGGGTGGGCAAACTTTTTGGCTCAGGGGCCACATTGACTTTTGAAATTTGCCAGGCGGGCTGGGCCAGCACCAAATTCATACATATCGAACATAAACCGGAAAAGCTTTAGTGTTATTGTAAAGCCTTTCACTGACAGAGACCCAAATGCAGATCAGATTGACATTTATTTTAGTTCTCAGTCAACAAAGGCAGAGCAGAAAAATGTTTGCAGTTCAATAGATTGGCACATAAAAAAATATATACACATAAAAACAAACACCAGCACTACAGCAGCCACCCACGACAACCAAAATTACTAAGAGTTATACTTTTTATATTATTATGTCTGTAAACATGTGACTACCATCTTATTACAGCTCCAACATAGTTTTAAAAAGAGAAAGTGTTAATACTCACGTTCACTCAGCAACCGCTGAGCTGTATTCGTCCGTGCTTGCGCTGACTGGTTGTTAGCATAATTAGCATGCTTGGAGGAAAAGTGCCGTTTGATGTTATATTCCTTTAAAACTGCAACGGTTTCTTTGCAAATAAGGCATACAGCCTTTGATCGGACTTCAGCAAAAAAATATTTAGTTGTCCATTCTTTATTGAACACCCTGCACTCACTGTCCACTTTTCTTTTTTTAGGACCACTCACTGTAAAGTTTTATCCTGTGTTCTCGAGATCATCAGTGGCACGGGCGCCAGAATGACTTCCATGGCACGTGCTGCACCACTCTGCAAATGTAATCTCGCGTGAATACGACTGACTGGAAAGACGGATCTCTAGAACACCTGTCTACGTGATAACACTGATGCTTATAGTTTATAGATCTGCTCAATCGTGTTTATATGATTGTCTTCCACGGGCCGGATTAAAAACGCCAACGGGCCGGATGTGGCCCGCGGGCCGTAGTTTGCCCACCTCTGAGTTAAAGTCTTAAAGTATCTGAGATTTCTTGCACTTAAGTATGACAAGTAATGCAAAAATAAACGTACTCAGGTAATGTAATTAAAAGTACACGTAAAAGTAAACAAGCAAAGGCAATCTGAATTTGTAATATTTTTAATATTTTGGTAAACTGAAGGTAATTTGTCACCAATGGTTCATGACAAGCAGTTACACTGCTGAAAACAGAGGTGCACACACAACCATTATAAACAAGAAAAAAATAAATTGGGAGAAAAATGAAGCTGCCTATCTGGCATCTGAAGATGGAGACCACAGTTTTGACACTTTTTTCTCATTTTTTCCTGTTTTTTAAACTAAGAGAAAGTACTGAAAATTAGGCATACATCACACCATTAAGAAAAAAAAACATTTAAAAAAAGCTGCTACTGTTATTGCACTTTATAAACTATGGAGGTGCATACACGACCAATTGCTGTACATAATAATCAAAAGAAAAAAGTAATTTGGAGAAAACTGAAGCTTATCTGGCATCTGAAGAGGGTGACCACAGTTTGAAACCTTTTTTTGAAAAATAAAATAGTACTGAAAATGAGGCGTACATCACACCATCAAGACAAAATATAAAACAAAAAAGAGCTGCTACCGTTATTGCACTTTATAAACTAAATCTTAACATTTAACATAGCACCAACAGATTTTCTTTTTGCACATTCAAGCCCCACTTCCCTAGCCTGGCAAGCCAGACTAAATGTGAATATTTAGTCTGGCCTCGATCCGTAGACATTTCCGACGGGGGTGGGTAGGGACAACCCGCTGTCTTTCAAACTGTCTCTGTGCGTATAGGCCAACGCTCTGACCAATCAGCGCAACAGTGACTGTGACGTAGTCAGAGCGACAGAAAGCAGTGGGGGAGGCCTTGAAATAAATAATTTTTCAAAATGCGTATTAATTAATAAACAGGTTCTAGATATTAAGAAGTTTGGAGTCTGTACCACATACTTAACATGCACTCTTATTTTTTCCAAGTGTTTTTCAAGGGTTTGCTTAAACTGTTTTTGAGAGTTTTTATTTAGTGGTGTTTGGTGAAATAATTTCCCTTAAATTTAAAATAACGGGAAAATAAGAAATAATCAAAAAGTAATGTTTCAAAGCTGTTTATTAATTCTTCGTACTGCACAAACTAGCCCCATCCTTTTGGCTACGAGCGGAGCCAGCTGGTAGATCAGACTTTTGCCATAGCCGGTCGGCAAAACAGCGAAAATGTCCTTCTTGAAAAGGAATGAGCGGAGAGACTCTTCCTGCTCATGTTTCAACGAAAACTCCAAGTCTAATTCTTCTAAAACTGATTCCAAAGCGGAGTCAAACGCGCGCTGTTCACTAGCCGTAGCCATCTTTCCTGTTGTGCTTTCTCCAGCGTCGCACAGCTTTGTCGTCACTCCTGCAAAAGCCTGCCCAAAGAATCCAAACAAAAACCTTGCGTTGTGATTGGTGGGCACGATTTGATGCCCGGGGTGTTTTTGTTTATATGGTGCGAGGCTAGACCCATTCGCTAGGCAAAAATATTTTTGGCCGCTAGGTGGGTGGGTCTAGTTTACTAGGCTACCACTTCCCCATCCCCAATACACACTTTTGCCCTTGACCTTTTTATTGTTCCCCTCTAACTTAAACCTCCTTTGAGGTCATCCTTGCACATAACCCCCGCCATCACTTGAAACTGTAAAACTTTAGTTTTAAAAAAGTTCGTTTGTACAGGAATGCTCAAGGTTTCACAATTGTGTCTAGAATATTCATACTATGGTTGCTGAAATGGGAATATACTGTAACAATTTCATAAACCTAGAACTTACCTCGATGTGTTTCTTTAGATTGGACGGGGAGTTTCTATAAGATAGAATTTCCATGTTTTTTGGAAGGCATAAGAGGCACTTCATTCGATAGGACGAATCCTTCACATCAACGTAAGAGAACATTTGGTTCAAATACGGCCAGGGGTGCTCATCATCAGATTCCTCTTCATTTGTAGCCGAAGTAGCTGCTGCCTCCGTCTTCTCTTCCATCAGGGCTGTTGATTGCGAAGCTAGCTTTCTGCTTACTGCGTGAAGCCAACAGGTGTAGCCTATTGGTTGTCATGCGCAAGTGGTGAACAAGCCCAGGCACGTCCTCACTTCGTTGCAGTCAGTGGGGTTAAAACACGGTTTTTGTCCTTTCTTTTTTTGTAACGAGTAACTAAACGGGGCGGCATGGTGGTGTAGTGGTTAGCGCTGTCGCCTCACAGCAAGAAGGCCCTGGGTTCGAGCCCCGTGGCCGGCGAGGGCCTTTCTGTGCGGAGTTTGCATGTTCTCCCCATGTCCGCATGGGTTTCCTCCGGGTGCTCCGGTTTCCCCCACAGTCCAAAGACATGCAGGTTAGGTTAACTGGTGACTCTAAATTGACCGTGAGTGTGAATGGTTGTCTGTGTCTATGTGTCAGCCCTGTGATGACCTGGCGACTTGTCCAGGGTGTACCCCGCCTTTCGCCCGTAGTCAGCTGGGATAGGCTCCAGCTTGCCTGCGACCCTGTAGAACAGGATAAAGCGGCTAGAGATGATGAGATGAGATGAGATGAGTAACTAAACGGCTCTTTGAAAATGTATCGGAGTAAAAGTATGCAATTAAGTTAAAAAATATAGTGAAGTAAAAGTGAAAGTTCTCAAAAATTTGAAAACTCAAGTAAAGTACAAAATCTCCCAAAATGTACTTAAGTACAGTAGTGAAGTATTTTTACTTCGTTACTATACAACACTGCCAGTGTCTGTGCTATATTTGGTTCCGGTGTGTTACAGTGCTCAGAACTTTGCACGTTCTGGGTTCTCTGTAACATAAGCTGCATTTTGCTGCCTTATTAACTTCAAGAGAAAAGTAAGAGAGACTGGTGAGGAAAAAAATACTCATCGGTGCTATGACGCTGCCATGCAAAAAGGCAAACTGCAGTATAAGACAGTCTAACAGCAAATAGGTGACTATTGGATATTACAAGAAATGACTCTTTGCCATTACATTACAGGCATTTACCGTAGCAGATGCTCTTATCCAGAGTGACATACATCATACCCAGAGCAACCTGGGGAGCAGTTGGGGGTTAGGTGCCTTGCTCAAGGGCATGTCAGACATTTCTGTTGGTCTAGGGAATTGAACCAGCAACCTTTTGGTCCCAAAGTTGCCTCTCTAACCATTAGACCATGGCTTCCCCCACTGATACCAACACAATATGCAGATACTGCAGTTTGCCTTTGCACGGCAGAATCTAAGAGATAACAGGAACCAACTTGCTTTGCAGATGTACCAGAACATTAAACGTACCTCTAAATGGATAAAAAGTATGATGCGGCGTTCTTTAAGAAATAAAGAATTAGAATTGTAGGCAAACTGCTGCGGTATATCTTTTGTTATTCCTCCAAGAAGAATAGGAAGAAATGAGAAGGACTGGGCTGAGCTAAATCTGCTGACTTATTTACAATCATCAGTCTTGCCTACTTGCCTCAATCTCTCTCTACTGCAGACTGATGAAAGAAACAATTAGGGAAATTAAGAAAACTATTCCTGACAGGTTTTAAATTAAAATGGAACAAGGCTGCAGGACTGTCAGCTGCTCCCTGTCTGTCTCTCTCTGCCAATCTGTGTGTGTGTCTCTCTCTCTCTCTCTCTCTCTCTCTCTCCGTTATCTCTCTTTCTCTCTTTCAGGTCATGGCTCCTTTTATTCTCTGCCCTGATGGCTATGATGAGTGGCAGGCCTGGCCACTTCACAGTTGCCCACATGGCCATGAGCACGCATTAGCATAGAGTCCAGTCTCAGCAGAACCCTCTCACCCTCGCTTTTCTTCTCTTTTCTCCTCTGCCTCTTTCTCATTCTCTCCCTCTCTCTCTCTTTTGCGCATCTGTGCCATGGCAACCTCACTTCAAACAGGCAGATTTCAGCCCCGCCGCAGACTGGATGCTATTTGGATGGGATAAATAAATCACTGATCCGCTGCCTCCCACCCAAACGAGAGGCAACAGTCGATAAGCATATGGCAGGTAATAATGTTTATGTGCGTGTGTGTTATGAAGCAGCGTATCTCCAGCAACCTGGAGAGCGGCGTGCTGGATAATTACTTAAGGAGGTACGAGACAGGGGAAATTATAAAACATAATCCATGTCACAGTGCAGTTAGAGGGTAAAAATAAACATGCTCTTTTATAGAGCTGGGCCAAAACTGCCAATGCAGCTTGTGAGTTCACATACAATTAGCACAGAAGTCTAATGGTTGGCTATAAATGATTCGGTTACAACATGTAACTACACCAAGACGTGAAGAAGAAACTTGTGTTCAAGCTCCACAACTTTTTCGTAAACAGGAAGGGGTGGATGGGAGGCTTTTGTTATGCATGGTCCGAAAGGAATCAAATCGTCGTGGGCGTAGCTTGAGGTCGAGTATCCTTTCCAAGATCAAGGCACAGGGTGCTTGAAGCAGAGATGGCTTGAGAGTCCAAGAGGCAAGTGAAATAGTAGAGGGCAATGAAGGCAGGGGGTAGTAGGAAGCAGTCCAATGCCGGCTGCTCTCTGTTGTTTCTGTAACTTTCGGTGACGACGTTTTTCGTTGGTATGATGTCTCTTATCGTTTTCAGCCTTGATAGAGCCAGAAAGACAGGACGCTCTCCAAAGCCTTCAGTTTTCTGCGACTGCTTCCTAGCTCTTCAGGTCAATGTTAAACACTATCAGAGATCTTTTGATGCAGTCCTTGAAGTGCTTTTTGGATGCCCCTCTCTTTCTGTGGCCTTCAGTTAGTTCAGAGTGAAGGACTTCCTTGGGGAGTCATTCGTTTGGCATCCTTTGGACATGGCCAAGCCAGCGCCATTTGTTTGGCATCCTTTGGACATGGCCAAGCCGGCACAGTTGGTGGTGTTCGATCACCGTTTCGATGGAGGGAAGTCCAGCTCTTTTGAGGACTTCTGTGTTTGGAACACGATCTTCCCAAGAAATGGCCAGAATGCTTCTCAGCTTTTGTTGCCGGGGAAGAAGCACACGGTCCATGACCTTGGAGCCTTTCGCTAAAAATTTGTTGAAAGTGGTGATCACTTCACAACGCTGATCCACACTACTTGGCCTGGGATGATCTTGTTCCATGGCGACACAAGAGAGTGGAGACGATAGGACCCTCCACAGGTTGCATCCCGTATGGTGGTTTCCCAGGGAGAGGGAAGTGGACTGGAGTCAAATATCCCAGTAATAAACTGAAGCTATACAGGGGCTATACAGGCTGATCATAAAAGCATTACAACTACTTGCTGCAGTGTAAATTCTAATTACTTCAAAAAAAGCACGCAAACCAACCCAACTGCCTTAAAAAAAACTAAGTGGAATAGGAATTATATGTTATCCTAACAAGTGCTTATTTATCGTCAGCCATTAGGCTTGCATGCTAACTGTATGTGAAATCACATCGTATTAATGGTTTTATGCGCAGCTCTATAAAAATTATCGCGGTTACCAGAGGACCAGTCCCTTGTTGTAAGCCTCGCTATGTGATAGGCGAGAGGCCGAGGGCTATAGAAATGTGGCATGGGAAGGACTTTTTTAGGGGCCTGAAGGTCAGAGGAGCAGCCTTGGGCCCAAAGGGTTGCTGGTTCAATTCCCAGAACCGGCAGGACAAATGTGAGGGGAGTTGAGTGAACAAACAGCACTTTCCCCTCCCTGTGTATCATGGCTAAAGTGCCCTTGAGTAAGGCACCTAACCCCCAACTGCTCCCCGGGTGCTGTAGCATAGCTGCCCACTACTGTACTCTGGATGCGTGTGTGTGTTCACTGCGTGAGATGGATTAAATGCAGAGGAGGAATTGTGCTTGACCAAATAAAGGCTTCTTCTTCATCATCAAGAATATGGATTAAGATTAACGTTTAGAATTTACAGCATGAGCCTTAAAAGCTCCTTCTACAGGGTTTTGCTCTATCGGATTATTATCAAAGTCTTATCACCTTTCAAAATAATTACTTCGTTTCAAACAGAAGTGTCTCTCGATGACAATGACACTGGTTTACCTTTAACTTTCAAATGCTTTTAAATGCTAAGTAAAAAAAACAAGTTGATGGAATTGCAGATATTAGAACTCAAGCACATTTGTAATTCATGCAGGTCTCAATTAGGACAGAAGGACAGTCTTTACACCCACGTTCTACAAGTAATTCTACAGCAAGCAGCAATTTCCCAACAGAGGGCCTGCTGCTTTTGCTCAAATGTTAATCTTTAGCTTTTATAGTTCTTCAAACACTTAAATGCAATGTTCAAACAACAATGTTTGCTGTCTGAGTTCATCGGCAGTGAATCTGTTGTGTGAGGATGGAGAATGAGGAAGCCAAGTGTGGGAGGATGTAACAAAAAAGCAAGATTAGGGCAGCGGGCTTCTCTCAACACCAGACTGTTAAGCTTGGGCGTAAGGTCAGCACAGCGCAAGGTTTATTGTTATCGGTTTAAAAACATTAACTGAATCAAAATGAATCGGTTAAGAAAGGACAGGAGGCGATCAGGACTGTAGTCAAGTCTGAAACCTCATGAATATCTCTTTTTATTACTATTATTTAGAAATGTTTATCTGTTTTCGCATTGTTAATGACTCTCAGGTCTAATAAAGGAGGTGTGACTTATAATTCTGTCAGTCCTAAAAAAGAGGCGTGGCCATTAATCCTGACAGTCTTAAAAAGGAAGGTGTGATCTGTAATCCTGTCAGTACTAATGAAGGAGGTGTGGCCTGTAATCCTGTCAGTACTAATAAAGGTGTGTCCTGTAATCCTGTCAGTACTAATGAAGGAGGTGTGGCCTGTAATCCTGTCAGTACTAATAAAGGTGTGTCCTGTAATCCTGTCAGTACTAATGAAGGAGGTGTGGCCTGTAATCCTGTCAGTACTAATGAAGGAGGTGTGGCCTGTAATCCTGTCAGTACTAATAAAGGTGTGGCCTGTAATCCTGTCAGTACTAATGAAGGAAGTGTGGCCTGTAATCCTGTCAGTACTAATGAAGGAGGTGTGGCCTGTAATCCTGTCAGTACTAATGAAGGAGGTGTGGCCTGTAATCCTGTCAGTACTAATAAAGGTGTGTCCTGTAATCCTGTCAGTACTAATGAAGGAGGTGTGGCCTGTAATCCTGTCAGTACTAATAAAGGTCTGTCCTGTAATCCTGTCAGTACTAATGAAGGAGGTGTGGCCTGTAATCCTGTCAGTACTAATGAAGGAGGTGTGGCCTGTAATCCTGTCAGTACTAATAAGGTGTGTCCTGTAATCCTGTCAGTACTAATGAAGGAGGTGTGTCCTGTAATCCTGTCAGTACTAATGAAGGAGGTGTGTCCTGTAATCCTGTCAGTACTAATGAAGGAGGTGTGGCCTGTAATCCTGTCAGTACTAATAAAGGTGTGTCCTGTCATCCTGTCAGTACTAATGAAGGAGGTGTGGCCTGTAATCCTGTCAGTACTAATAAAGGTGTGTCCTGTAATCCTGTCAGTACTAATGAAGGAGGTGTGGCCTGTAATCCTGTCAGTACTAATGAAGGAGGTGTGGCCTGTAATCCTGTCAGTACTAATGAAGGAGGTGTGGCCTGTAATCCTGTCAGTACTAATAAAGGTGTGGCCTGTAATCCTGTCAGTACTAATGAAGGAGGCGTGTCCTGTAATCCTGTCACTGGTAATGAAGGAGGTGTGGCCTGTAATCCTGTCGGTACTAATGAAGGAGGTGTGTCCTGTAATCCTGTCAGTACTAATGAAGGTGTGTCCTGTAATCCTGTCAGTACTAATAAAGGTGTGTCCTGTAATCCTGTCAGTACTAATGAAGGAGGTGTGTCCTGTAATCCTGTCAGTACTAATAAAGGTGTGTCCTATAATCCTGTCAGTACTAATAAAGGTGTGGCCTGTAATGCTGTCAGTACTAATGAAGGAGGTGTGGCCTGTAATCCGGTCAGTACTAATAAAGGTGTGTCCTGTAATCCTGTCAGTACTAATGAAGGAGGTGTGGCCTGTAATCCTGTCAGTACTAATAAAGGTCTGTCCTATAATCCTGTCAGTACTAATAAAGGTGTGGCCTGTAATCCTGTCAGTACTAATGAAGGAGGTGTGGCCTGTAATCCTGTCAGTACTAATAAAGGTGTGTCCTGTAATCCTGTCAGTACTAATGAAGGAGTTGTGGCCTGTAATCCTGTAAGTACTAATGAAGGAAGTGTGGCCTGTAATCCTGTCAGTACTAATAAAGGTGTGTCCTATAATCCTGTCAGTACTAATGAAGGAGGTGTGGCCTATAATCCTGTCAGTACTAATAAAGGTGTGTCCTGTAATCCTGTCAGTACTAATGAAGGAGGTGTGGCCTGTAATCCTGTCAGTACTAATAAAGGTGTGTCCTATAATCCTGTCAGTACTAATAAAGGTGTGGCCTGTAATCCTGTCAGTACTAATAAAGGTGTGTCCTGTAATCCTGTCAGTACTAATGAAGGAGGTGTGGCCTGTATTCCTGTCAGTACTAAAAAAGGTGTGTCCTGTAATCCTGTCAGTACTAATGAAGGAGGTGTGTCCTGTAATCCTGTCAGTACTAATAAAGGTGTGTCCTATAATCCTGTCAGTACTAATGAAGGAGGTGTGGCCTGTAGTCCTGCCAGTACTAATGAAAGAGGTGTGGCCTGTAATCCTGTCAGTACTAATGGAGGTGTGGCCTGTATTCCTGTCAGTTTTTATGAAGGAGGTGTGGTCTATAATCTTGTCAGTCCTAATGATGGTGGTGTAGCTTGTATTCCTAGCAGTCCGAATGAAGTAGGTGTGGCCTATAATCCTGTAAGTCCTAAAAAAGAGGTGTGGCCTGTAATCCAGTCAGCCCTAATGAAGGAGGTGTGGCCTGTAATCCTGTCAGTTTTTATGAAGGAGGTGTGGTCTGTAATCCTGTGAGCCCTAAAAAAAATAGGTATGGCCTGTAATCCTATTAGTCAATCCTAATGAAGGAGGTGTGGCATGTAATCCTATCAGTCGTAATGAAGGAGGTGTGGCCTGTAATCCTGTCACTCCTAATGAAAGAGGTGTGGCCTGTCATCCTGTTAGTCCCAATGAAGGAGGCGTGGCCTGTCATAGTCAGTCCCAATGAAGGAGGTGTGGCCTGTCATTGTCAGTCCCAATGAAGGAGGTGTGGTTTGTCATCCAGTCAGTTCTTGTAAAGGGGGTGTGTCCTGTAATCTAGTCAGTTCTAATGAAGGAGGTGTGGCCTGTAATCCTGTCAGTCCCAATGAAGGAAGTGTGGCCTGTCATTGTCAGTCCCAATGAAGGAGGTGTGGTTTGTCATTCAGTCAGTCCTTGTGAAGAGGGTGTGGCCTGTAGTCCAGTCAATCTTAATGAAGGAGGTGTGGCCTGTAATCTTATCATTTGCAATAAAGAAAGTATGGGCTCTGTGCCTATCAGTCTCAATGAAGGAGGTGTGGCCTGGAATACTGTCAGTCGTCAGAAAAGGTGTGGCCTGTAATCCAGTCCGTCCTAAGGAAAGAGGTGTGGTTTGTCATCCAGTCAGTCCTTGTGAAGGAGGCATGGCCTCTTATCTGTTAGTCCACGTTAAAGAGGTGTGACCTCTATGCTTGTCTCTATGAAAGGGGTGTGGCTCCTGGGTATTTAAGTCCAAGTACAGAAGGCGTGGCCTTTCACTCTGAAACAACTTTTTAACAATTATTATCCATTTTTATCCATATATTTATCCATTATTTGCATCCAAATAGCTCGAATCATGTTAAATCAGTGGCTACTTTAAATGTATCGAGCTGCACATCACGTCGTCTCAGAAGGAAATACAGAGCCCTAATGATTTCTCCATTTCAGCCAGAGTGATGAAAATGCCATGTCTCTCCATAGACTGGTTTGTTTGTTGCATTTATCTGTGGTGATAATCACTGTCACAACACCTCCATAATGAGAAAGCTTTGACATTGTCATTGAAAAATAAATATGTTTACACAGTTGCTGAAATTGCAAATACAGGGCACTGTGACCATTAGCGAATTTACCAGGGACACTAAAAATAAAAGAATGGGGATAAAAATGGCATATCTCTCGATGTCTATCTCTCTCACACGCTTTCTATGTGTGTTTGTGCTTTAAATAGACCGAGTGTCTCTAATGACAGAAAGGCCCAAGGTGAAGTTTACTGCCTCGTTTTGCAGTCACGCAAACATTGTCGACATGAAGCACCTCATAAACCTGCTTGTAACTCACTCACTCACGCCTGTGTGTACATTTATGAAGTGGATCCTGAAAGACTTGGAGAATTTGTTTCTTTTTTTAACGCTATAACACCCGGTGGTAAGAGAATCAGCAAAACATGGGCTAGATCTGGATAAACTGTTTGCTCCCCATCACTTCTTCTTTAAGCCTCGGTCACAACCGGTCGTACGTGCTCCTACGGCCGGTCTACGTGCAAAAAACACAAGAAACACCCGGAGGGCGCGCGTGAAACGCACGGAGGGCGCGCGTATGACGTGCTGATTTTCCAGCCGTAGACTGGCCGCAGACCGGCCGCAGAGGTTCTTTGTCATGTCAAGCAAACTCTACAGGCGCTTACGTTTTTTTCAGGTTGCAAGACAAACTTACGGCCAACGCGCGTCTTTCTCCGTGAACAAAAAAAACCCGCAGCGATTTGGGAAACGCCAAAAATCGCACGGCCAAAAAATCGTATGTCCGGTTGTGACCTAGGCTTTATTACACTGGAGCATGTATGTCCAAACCACGTCACCTTTTGACAAGTGTTAGTTGATGATATTGTCAGTTGTCAGTGCTTTCATAACTCAAATGTTACCACTAGTTTCATTTTATGCCATTTTTTTTCTCAATAAATGCCTAACAACATAAAAATATCGGACACGCTTTCATACTAATGCCCAGTGGCTTTGTGGGGCTCCACAAAATCTCCACCAGTTTGAATATCCTGGTGTGTATTGTGAATCATGAAAATGTTTTCAAACATTAAAACAAATTTTTTTGCCATACTGTCCTGGATTCAGACATAAGTTACTGGATCTTATACAGTACCATAGCATTGATGCACTGTTGAATTCTTAATTCTGATTGGTCAGAAGGTGTTGATTAAGTGTTTTGAATCTAAATACGGAGATGACGATAGGGGGCGGCACGGTGGTGTAGTGGTTAGCGCTGTCGCCTCACAGCAAGAAGGTCCGGGTTCGAGCCCCGTGGCCGGCGAGGGCCTTTCTGTGTGGAGTTTGCATGTTCTCCCCGTGTCCACGTGGGTTTCCTCTGGGTGCTTCGGTTTCCCCCACAGTCCAAAGACATGCAGGTTAGGTTAACTGGTGACTCTAAATTGAGCGTAGGTGTGAATGTGAGTGTGAATGGTTGTCTGTGTCTATGTGTCAGCCCTGTGATGATCTGGCGACTTGTCCAGGGTGTACCCCGCCTTTCGCCCGTAGTCAGCTGGGATAGGCTCCAGCTTGCCTGCGACCCTGTAGAACAGGATAAAGCGGCTACAGATAATGAAATGAGATGATGATAGGAAATTGTACGTGCTGATTGGTCAAGAGATTCAGATTATTTCTCGATAATCACCTCGAGCGACTCGGCAAAATGGCGGCCGATCGCTTTGTCACCGTAAGTGAGGAAGAATTACAATTATTATGAAAGAGAATGCTGTTCCTAAAAGCACTAAAGATGCTACGAAGTTTGGTTGAAAACTATTCAAAGGTAAGGTAGAGTTGTGATCTATTTTATCGATTTCGACACAAAGTATTTTATGTGAGTCGCATAGATAAGTCACACAAGTCTATCTATCTATGCATTACATTTGCATGCTGCTTTTGAAGAAGGAAATAAATGTTTTTTTAAAAATAGGATTTACTTTTATATTTTTTGAAAATAATCACCTGCGTATTTATACTAAAACAATTATCCACCTCAGGCTCAGTGAATATCGATGAATAATAACCTCGACTTTCTATTATTATTATTTAAATAATACTGGCTGGCATTGAGTGGTATATCAGATATATTTCATTCATATATATTCATTCATTCAAATATATTCCATTCATTATATATATATATATATATATATATATATATATATATATATAAAATTCTCTCAAAATATTCCGTCTTTAATGTAGCAAACCTGGCAGCCATGTTCGTTTACAAATTGTCACAGTCGCTCGTTAGCGTGGAAGTTTTATGTCTCCGACGTGTGACGTGATGTTGTCTTGACAACCATGCAATATCGTAAACCATATTCAACGCTCATTCTCCATTGGGTAGAGTGACGTAATACATGTAGGATAAGCGATATGCTAACAATATTGCATGCGATCAAACCAAATGAATGAAACCCGCTAGAAGGGAATAGAACATGTTTTTATTCCACTGAAAAAGTGTCCTGTGTGTATAATAATCACTGATATTCACTGAGCCTTCGGAGAATAATTGTTAAATAACAGCAGCTCTGACAATAACTCTGGCTATAACTCTAAAGATGATGACGATGATGGTGATGAATATTCTTTGTAATCGAAGTCTAATAATATACTAACTGTTTAAATTGTGTTGTTATTTAACAAAGAAATATGAATAATTTTTGACGTGGATGCTTTTTTCTTTCAGAAGACACTGATTAATTTATAAACATTTATGGAAGGAGTCTCCAGTGTCAGTGCTTTGGAACGGTCGGTCTTCAGAACGAAAAAAAAAAGGGTTTTCAGAAGTGATTACAAGAACTAACTGACAGTACCAGTCAAAAGTTTGTACACCCCTACTCATTCACAGGTGTTTCTGTGCTTTGACTATTTTCTACACAGTAGAACAATACTGAAGACATCAAAACTATGAAATAACATCTGGAACATGTAGGAAATTATGTGGCAAACAAAAAAGCATTTAAAAAAATCATATTTTAGATTCTTCAAAGTAGCCTTGATGACGCTGCCATTATCTTAACCAGTTTCATGAGGTAGTCACCTGGAATGCTTTACAATTAACAGGTGTGTCTTGGCTAGAGTTGCAAAATTCCGGGAATTTTCAAAGGTGGAAACTTTCCATGGGAATTTTCGGGAATTAACGGGAATTTTCGGGAATTAACGGGAATTTTCGGGAAAAGACTGGGAATTTTGAAAGTGGACATCAATTAAGTAAGTAGAAAAAAATATTGTAGCATAATCTTGGTTAAAAGAGGCAGATTTATGGGAATAAAGTTGTGCATAGCACGCTGTTACTCACTCACATGGACAAAACATGTTATTTTCTCAGGAGCCATTGAAGCCACACCCCTTACATGCATTTTGCATCCCTCTATCACATGCACAATAACTTCTAGAATTCTGAAGAGCTAGAACTGTTTTAAATACAAACTGCCGAGATCACACGTTACAGACAAAGGACTACATGCCATCAAGTAAGTTTTGAGGATGTTTGAGGATCATTTTTTATCTATTATGGTATTTAAGTAAAAATGAAAAGGTATAGTAGAATAAATCTAGTGCTAATTTACTTGTAAATTAGAATTGTGCCATTTCATTGAAGTAGTTAGCTTGTGATGCTAGTTACAGCAAATTGTGCTAGCTTAATGGGAAACAAGATAAGCTAAATGAAAGCTTCCTATGAATATTTCATGTAAGAAAACTAAATTTAATGCTAGCTTACTGGTAAAAATAAATGTAAATGTAAGATAATTAGAACATTTCATTGAATAAATTCTCATGCTAGCTAGCTACAGCAAAATGTGTTAGTGCTAGTTTAATGGGACATCAGATGTGCTAAAATGTTGTAATCATGTGTTTTAATTGTCTCCATTTTGCAATAATGTCTGCTGATGACAAAATTAAATGTTTATATTTTTGCTTGTTTATGACTTAATAATAAATAATTAAATAAATAATAAATAAATAAATTATAAGTGTTATATATATATATATATATATATATATATATATATATATATATATATATATATATATAAAATATTTTAATAAAATAATAAAATAATTCCCCTAAATTACCGTAATTCCAGTGCTTTTTTTTTTTTTTGAAAATTCCCAAAATTCCTGTACCAAAGTTTCCATGGAAACTTTCCGGAAACTTTCCGCCCCTTTGCAACCCTAGTCTTGGCAGAAGTTAATTAGTGCAATTTCTTGCTTTCTTAATGCGTTTGAGATCAAACAGTAAATAGTAAATAATAACAATACAGTAAATAGCCCTATTCCAAAACTGTAGTAATCCATATTACTACAATGAAGAACTGCTCAACTAAGTAAAAAGGAATGTCATCCATCATTATTTTAAGACATGAAGTGAGTTTTAATTAATAAAAATTAAAAGAAACCATAGATTAGAAGGTGTGTCCAAAATTTTGACAGATACAGTGCCTTAGCTGTTCTATAACATTAAAGGCGTCGTGCGGTAATTTCAGCAATCAGGCTATATCATGTATCAAAATGTCGGGTTTGGTGGGTTATTCAAGCCCCTCGGTTTTCCGCGATCTCAGTGTCACGATGCGCCCGCTACAAGCATTTAAAGTTGACGCGCACAGCCAAATTTAGACAGCCAGCCGTTAACTAGGTCAACTTATGTGTGACGTCATACCAGTAACCTCCCTTGGGTGATGCTGGCCTGTCCCCATGTTTTCTCTATAGCGTGCGTTTACCAGAGTTGTTTACATTGCGGATTTTGTGGATTTATTCAGTTTGTGGATAGTTTTGAACACTCAAAACACTATGAAATGATGTATTAATATTCTGTGATACAAAATGCCTAATCGGTGTATTGTGTTTGGCTGTAACAACGAACACTGAACACAATTTGTGACTGTTGTTATCAATGGATCTGATTTCAAGGTCATGGCTAGGTATTGATAGAAAAAAATATTTTTTTAAAGCCACATGTTTTAAGTGTTTCTATGTATCAATCATTAATTGTACAAAATGATTTTCATACATTTATGTATTTGTCATATCTTTCTTTGTCACATGAAGTGTTGTCTTGATAACATATGTGGCACATAATTTTAGCAAATGGATGACAGAAGATTCATTGAAAGATTTATGCCACAGAGCTGCCTTTAACTAATAATTATCACTTATTACTGACGATTGTGCGTTTACTAAACAATACAATACAAAGCTCAATACTCCCAGCCTATAACATACTGAATATCAAGTTAAAATCAACCGCAATAAAAGGAAAATGATGAAAACTGGAATATCAAGGGGTCTACTGTATCAGAAGGCCCACTGCATTTCGCGAGATCGCAAGCTGTCAAGTTGCTAGAATTCAATCTTTCTAGCTATACTTTCACCCCCTACAGCTATCAGTATTACACAATCATAGATTAATCACACAGCATTCTAATTCAAGTGAAAATGGTCTTTAAAAATACACACAAGTAGTGATTTAGTCAGAGAAACCAACCAAAACAAGTCTTCAAGTCGCCGGTCTTCTTCATTCTCGTCGTCGTCAGAACTGTCCTCATTTTCTTCTGAAGATGAGCGCTCAGGTTCAAATCTGTAAGGCTGGATACCACCAGGACATTCAGCTGTCAAAATCTCTACTTGTGGGCCATTTTCTTCTTCTGTATCGGTAAAATCAAAGCTAATTTCCTCAGCATCGCTCCTATTTTCTGGTGTGTCCGCCATTGCAACTGCACCGAGTGGTTACTGGTATGACGTCACGCAGCTGTTCCATTGACCAAGAGGGGGCGCTGCGAACGCGGGAAATTTCAAGTGATGGGCATGACCAAATAAGGACCGATTACAACCGCGGGAAGCTTTTGAAAAATCGACGGTCAATTTATTTCGAATCTCGAAAGCATTCTGGTGCAGAATAATGCGACTTTTATCACCACTGCGTGACGCCTTTAAATGTAACTATAAACGGTTAAAAAAACATGACATGATTCATTACTAAATTAGTAAACGCTGTAGTAATTAGCAAATCACTATGGGACAGGAGGAATTACAGTATTATTACTGCTATTATTATTATTATTATTATTATTATTATTAATAGAGCGGCAGCTACAATTATTGACACCTTAACAATCTTTTGGTCATTGCAAAAGTAGAAAAGACTTTCACTGGAAAAAAAAAGAACTGATTCCTGATTACTTAGCGTATCAGATCACATGATACCATTCCACAAGTATTGACACCTTTGTCCACAATTATCGACACCCAGATGATTATTTATTTTAAAAAATAATAATCTGTATGTGGTATTAAGTGAACAAAACATAGTTTTTATTTAAAATTTGTTTTACATAGACTTATATTTAGTACAAAATATATTTTATATAAATATATCGATATCAGTGCTTCCGTAAATGAGGAAGTACTTCTAACGTTTGTAAACAAATGAACTGATAATGTTTAACCTGTGTCAGAAAATCTTTTTGTTCCACTTTCTACTCACTTTCTAAATATTTTCGTAGGTCACATTTTGTTAATCATTCGTTGTTGTTTGTATTAATTTCTAGTTTTGTAGTTTAACAATAAATGTCAACAGGCGATTGACATTGTAACCACATGAAAATCCAGGTCAAAGGTCGCATGTCATTCCTTGAACCAAAATATAAAATGTTTTCTGATATTGTAATATGTGGTACAGTGGTGCTTGAAAGTTTGTGAACCCTTTAGAATTTTCTATATTTCTGCATAAATATGACCTAAAACGTCATCAGATTTTCACACAAGTCCTAAAAGTAGATAAAGAGAACCCAGTTAAACAAATGAGGCAAAAATATTATACTTGGTCATTTATTTATTGAGGAAAATGATCCAATATTGCATATCTGTGAGTGGCAAAAGTATGTGAACCTTTGATTTCAGTATCTGGTGTGACCCCCTTGTGCAGCAATAACTGCAACTAAAAGTTTCCGGTAACTGTTGATCAGTCCTGCACACCGGCTTGGAGGAATTTTAGCCCGTTCCTCCGTACAGAACAGCTTCAACTCTGGGATGTTGGTGGGTTTCCTCACATGAACTGCTCGCTTCAGGTCCTTCTGCAACATTTCGATTGGATTAAGGTCAGGACTTTGACTTGGCCATTCCAAAACATTAACTTTATTCTTCTTTAACCATTTTTTGTTAGAACGACTTGTGTGCTTAGGGTCGTTATCTTGCTGCATGACCCATCTTCTCTTGAGATTCAGTTCATGAACAGATGTCCTGACATTTTCCTTTAGAATTCGCTGGTATAATTCAGAATTCATTGTTCCATCAATGATGGCAAGTCGTCCTGGTCCAGATGCAGCAAAACAGGCCCAAACCATGATACTACCACCACCATGTTTCACAGATGGGATAAGGTTCTTATGCTGGAATGCAGTGTTTTCCTTTCTCCAAACATAACGCTTCTCATTTAAACCAAAAAGGTCTATTTTGGTCTCATCCATCCCAAAACATTTTTCCAATAGCCTTCTGGCTTGTCCACTTGATCTTTAGCAAACTGCAGACGAGCAGCAATGTTCTTTTTGGAGAGCAGTGGCTTTCTCCTTGCAACCCTGCCATGCACACCATTGTTGTTCAGTGTTCTCCTGATGGTGGACTCAGGAACATTAGCATTAGCCAATGTGAGAGAGGCCTTCAGTTGCTTAGAAGTTACCCTGGGGTCATTTGTGACCTCGCCAACTATTATATGCCTTGCTCTTGGAGTGATCTTTGTTGGTCAACCAATCCTGAGGAGGGTAACAATGGTCTTGAATTTCCTCCATTTGTACACAATCTGTCTGACTGTGGATTGGTGGAGTCCAAACTCTTTAGAGATGGTTTTGCAACCTTTTCCAGCCTGATGAGCATCAACAACACTTTTTCTGAGGTCCTCAGAAATCTCCTTTGTTCGTGCCATGATACACCTCTACAAACATGTGTTGTGAAGATCAGACTTTGATAGATCCCTGTTCTTTAAATAAAACAGGGTGCCCACTCACACCTGATTGTCATTCCATTGATTGAAAACACCCGACTCTAATTTCACCTTCAAATTAACTGCTAATCCTAGAGGTTCACATACTTTTGCCACTCACAGATATGTAATATTGGATCATTTTCCTCAATAAATAAATGACCAAGTATAATATTTTTGTCTCATTTGTTTAACTGGGTTCTCTTTATCTACTTTTAGGACTTGTGTGAAAATCTGATGATGTTTTAGGTCATATTTATGCGGAAATATAGAAAATTCTAAAGGGTTCACAAACTTTCAAGCACCACTGTAGATATTTACAACTATAATTTTTTTCTGAATGGAATAGAAAAATCTGAATATTTCAAGCATGTACTGTAATTTTTTATATGCTCGGAATTTAATTCTGGTTTCATTCTATTTATTGCAATAGGATTCCAAATACTCTATAAACATTCCATTGTGTTATGAGTCAGAAAATAATTATTATAAATCACAGCACTTTTATTTTTTTTAAGTACTTCATCTACTTCAACAATGTTACACAAAGATCGATCCATAACAGTTGTAAATGTCACTTAATTTCACAGGGTGTCGATAATGGTGGATGCCGGTGAAAGTGATCACTATTATCGACACCGGTGACTTCTCACACGCGCGTTTAGACACAAAATGGCGAAATGAAAGAGTAAGAAACAAATAGGTTTCGACAAGAAGATCATGAAATATCAGTGAATTCGATCAGGAAAACATGTCCATGATCTTTCCACCATGCTTACCTACGATGATAACGTCCGGGTTTTCCTCAACTTGCTGATCGTGCTAAAACAAATTCCATCTCTGGTAACGAGCTGTCATCAAACGACAAGATCAAATGGTGAGGCGGGTCTTCTGGTTGAATAATTAACCAATAATAACTGTTGTAACAAAGTGACCTTTGTAAAATTGTTTTTTATTGGTAATAATTATCGACTGTCAATAATTGTAGCCGCCGCTCTATTATTTTCCGATAACAGCACGTTCGTATGTGTTGTGTTGTTTACTTAAATCATAAGCTAACTAATTTAAATAAGGATGGTTGGAATAGCTTTACTTTAACTTCACTGACTAGTTGTTACCTTGCCTTTTATTCACGTTCTGGTTTATCAATCACAAAAGCGCAACAGAAATTGTTGCATTATCACAATTTAGATATGTAATTTGCACAAAGCTAAACTGGCCGCTCTAATTTGCTTTATTCATGAACATTTCGCCCTCTAGGTCAAACATCAAATTAAAGAACCCTCAGACACTAAATGTGCTTTGGATGATCAGCTTTATGTGTATATTTCCCACAAGTAAAAACGGTGGGAATTATTCAGTCTTCTGGCCAAATCACTGGTTTTGCTGGCAGATCACCAGGGCTGCTATGGAGGAGTTCGTTATTACACTTATGAGTCAGTCTTTGTGTAATTAGCAGAGTTTTTTAGAACATCCACATAACATTTCCTGTCAAACCACTGTGTTGGTATAACCTTGTGTCAACATTTTCCAGAGCCCCTGAAGATTTCAAAGAGGCGTTTTTTTTTCCTTTCTGCTCTTTCTCTCTATAAACCTGCCCCCCCCATCCCAAACAGTCAGCCATTTATACACAGTGCAAAGTCCCATAGAGGCTAATTACAGGGAACATGATCTGTTTACTGATTTATATTTTTTCTTTGTGTACTACCTACTGCATGGCTGGAGTAAACGGGCTAGTCTTCATTACTGCTTTACTCCCCACCTTCATATCAGCAGTCAGTCCACGTTAACACAAATCAGTGGAATGCATTCCCGATATAAGAAGTTTTTGTTATTTTTTTTTGTAACAAAACAAGATCTGAATGAGAACAATAGTTTACATTTGCAGTCGAGCTAATTTTTCTTTACGACCAATCCATCCATTATCTGTAGCCGCTTATCCTGTACAGGGTCGCAGGCAAGCTGAAGCCTATCCCAGCTGACTATGGGCGAGAGGTGGGGTACACCCTGGACAAGTCGCCAGATCATTACAGGGCTGACACAAAGGCTACATCCACACGACAACGGCAACGAGATTTTTTTTTTTTAAATATCGTGTCCACATGGGCAATGGATCAGTAAAATTTCAGGTACATAATGGCAACGCAACGCTTGCTGAAAACGATGCAATACACATGCCACACCTCTACGTGCGCTGTAAGACGGTCCCATCGGAGACACCAGAACAATAGAAGAAGTAGACGCATGCGCATAAACCCCTTCTTCTGTAGCATTAGCCACATAAAGTTTTGATTATTAATCAGTAGCGTAAAACGAAAGACGCGGAAAGAGGAATGAATGGGCGTAGATGGAAGCCGGTACGCCAACATTCTGATATCCTCCAGAATTCTTTAATGGTCCGGAATAAATTGAATGCTACACGTTGATGGATTACTTTGTTCTTCTACGCCCTTTTTGAGGAATGTATTGTCAGACTTAAACCAACATCTGAAGAGGTGAGATCGCTCCTTTTTTTTTCCTATTTTTGCTGGCGGGATTGTTTTTGTTTTTGGAAAGCGCACGGGCGGTGCGCGGTTTGGTACTGCTTCCGCAGTGTTTAGACTAAAGACTCTGCCCTAAGGGCTATTCTCTCTCTCTCTCTCTCTTTCACTTTGCACCATTACACAATAAATATTCACAGTGAAAATATTTTGTAAGCGCGTTTCATGAACCAAGTTATAGGATTTGTTGACAACTCGCATCGAGTTCATTACACTTCTACCCGGCATGAAGCACTGACAGTCATGTGGTTGTGACGTCATCATAAACAAATCCGTTCTACTCAACCAGACGACTTCGCAACGGGGCCGTTGCCAGATTTTTCCACTCTGGAACCCGTTCTCAAAAGATTTCGTTTTGGGGCACCCAAAACGCCAGTGCCGTGTGGACGCCAGGCCGAAACGATAAACAATTTTATCAGATTCACCTGAATCTGTTGCTGTGTGGACAGGGCCAAAGAGACAAACAACCGTTCACACTCACATTCACACCTACGGTCAATTTAGAGTCACCAGTTAACCTAACCTGCATGTCTTTGGACTGTGGGGGAAACCAGAGCACCCGGAGGAAACCCACACGGACACGGGGAGAACATGCAAACCACACAGAAAGGCCCCCGTTGGCCGCTGGGCTCGAACCCAGGACTTTCTTGCTGTGAGGCGACAGTGCTAGCCATTACACCACCATGCCGCCCCTCAATCCAGAATATTTAACAATTGTTCCACAAAACTGAGTCATACATGAGCCGATAGCTGACTTACTGTAACTGTAGTATGTTGTATGAGTATGTGAGGGAGGATGAAGGACACAATTCGGATGTACTCCACCGCCATCTTACCTGCCCTCTGACCCAGATGTTCACAGATAAAGTATATCAACATACAACATGAAAAAAAACATATATATATATATATATATATATATATATATATATATATATATATATATATATATATAAAACTTTACTTTATCTGATTTGTTTTTATTATAGGGCTGTTTTTATTCTTTTTTATGACTTTTAATTTATTTTATTTAATTCTTTTATTTATTATGTCTTTTATTTATTTTACTGTACAGCACTTTGGTCCACTGCGGTTGTAAAGTGCTTTATACATAAAGCTGGATGGATATACAGTTATTCCACGAAATCAAGTCGTACATGAGCTGATAGCCGCTATAAGCCGTGTACAACGAGATTGAGTGGAATAACTGTTTTATTCTATCCACATTCACTGGATTTTGAGAAACGGAGCATTTTTTATTTTTATTTTTTGCAAATTCAATAAAAAAAAAACTTTATATAAAACGTCCGACATAACCATTTCCGCTTAGAATGTAAACAAACCGGCGAAATGACGGGAGCAATTTGTGAAAAATGCGATAATAATAATAATTCTTGAAAAATTAAAAAAAGATACGTTCTTACCATCAAATACTTTCATTCCATATTTTGTTGCTTTTTTGTACTGTTTTTGAGTAGCGTTTTTATTTTATCCTCGGTTGGTTCAGCAACACACCCCGCCATTTTGTTTTCCTCTACACCCGGTATATAAGCTGATATCCTAGTAGTAGAGTAGCCAATCAGAGCGCGCGATTGATCATATCCAGTGACTGTATAAACATCGGTATGACTAAGGTGTGGATGCTCTGAATATTCAGGCAGCACTTTCCATGTAAGCCTTCTCACAGTGAGGCCTCCCTGCATCATCTCATGCCTTTTCCTCTGATTAGGATCTAACTCTGCGCCATCATTATTCCCAGACAATGGAGGTTCATCACCACGCTAATGCTCCCATCATCACTTGATTGATCTGCTTTGTCCATGCACTTGGAACAAGCCAGGAAACGTTCTTCTTATCTTCCAGCATCAATGGGAGAAGATTATTCAAAATTCTCATTTGGAGGTAGACTGGCTGACTTCAGGCTGTTAATGGTGGAGATTTACGACCTTTACACACCATGTTTTTTCGTGTGATTAATTCGAATATTGACATAGTTTTTTGAATTGTTGTACTTTCACACAGGATGCGAATATTATGCAGCGAAAAAGCGACATACAGTCCTGTGCAAAAGTCTTCGGCACATGTAAAGAAATGCTGTCGACCAAAGATGGCTTAAAGGAACAGTCCACTGTATTTCCATAATGAAATATGCTCTTACCTGAATTGACACGAGCTGCTCCGTACCGTACCTTTGGTTTCCCCCAAAGACATGCAGGTTAGGTTAACTGGTGACTCTAAATTGACCGTGAATGGTTGTCTGTGTCTATTGCCGCTTTTCCACTACAAGCGGGGCTGTTGGAGTTGCATTTTGACTACAACCGTGCTGGAAGTGGGTGGACACATTGGGTGGAGTTAGCGAAAGTGGGTGGACGTCAGGTGATGTCGTTAAGCAGCGCAAACAGTGACATCAGTGAGCTTTTAAGCGGTAGTCTCACGACCCGAATAGTAAACAATAAACATGGAGGACATGGAGTCGTTAGTGTTGCTGGTCTTGGTTCTGTGGCTTGTTGTCACCGACAACGCGAACAGATACTGGCAAGAGCGTATAGATGAGGTGAGGCGCATAAGGCTTCAGAAATTCTCGTAATTCGTAATTCTTCTTCTTCCGGGTTTACGATGTTTACAGATCCCAGCGTGCTCACGGGGTGTGTGTGGGCATGTGAGGACACTCCTCCTCACCAATCAGTGCACAGGGGAGTGTCTGCTCACGCCCCCAGCCTCACTCGGCTCGCTTTGGCTCGCTTCAGCCCCACTCCAAAACCGTGCGAGTTTTAGGGGCTAAGCAGGGCTGAAGCGAGCTGAGTCGTGCTGTTTTTTGGTAGTCGAAACGCGAGCCGTGTCGGGCTGAAGCGAGCTGAAGTGAGCTGAAAAAGGGTAGTGGAAAAGGGCCATATGTGTCAGCCCTGTGATGACCTGGCGACTTGTCCAGGGTGTACCCCGCCTTTCGCCCGTAGTCAGCTGGGATAGGCTCCAGCTTGCCTGTGACCCTGTAGAACAGGATAAAGTGGCTAGAGATAATGAGATGAGATGAGATGAGTCTCAGCGAGTGCAGTTTTATAAGGAAATGAGCTGTAGGTTTTACTGAGCATCTTACAGAACCAGCCACAGTTCTTCTGAACACTTTGACTGTCACACTTCTTAATTTTGCACCAAAACCCAGTAGCCTTCATTATGTTTTCTTTTTTCATCTGAAAAATTGTCTCTTATGTAATATGCTGCTCAGATCCAAACTTTTTTTTTTCTGTAACATTTAATTTTGTGCTGGAAAACGAATGTTTGGACTCTAAAACGTTTTTGTACTGACTCGATAATGTAGAAGTCATAAAACAGAAATCTGTAACAAAGTTTGCATGAAAAAAAAATCGGGTGCCTAAGACTTTTACACCGTCTATTTTTTTTCGCACGAAGGTCAATTTTTCTGAGCTTTCGCACCACGATTAAAGACATCAACCAATCACGTTGTGCGAAACAGATGTCACGTGATGATGTAAGAGACAGCCGGTAAAACAGCCTCGAACGTAGCAGGGAGAATCTGCTATGTACGAGCATCAGTCCCATCCGGGAGCTGAGCAGCTATATTTTTATGGGATTTTATTCCTATCTTCAATCAAGAGCGTGCGCTTTCAATTTGAGAGCAGTATTTATTCATTTCACGTTCACTTTTTTGCAGTGTCCCCCCCCTCTCATATAGCCCCTGCTCATGCTCAAAGGGCTTTGTGCGCTCGGGAATCTTCTGCTCACAGATTTCTGTGCTCTCTCTCTGTCTCTCTTTCACTTGTTTTCTTGTTGGACTTACAGTAAAAGATAGGAATCAAACTCCATATTATTTCACCCATGAACACACAACACCATGAGCATTGCTTTCCTTCTTCTTGTCCAACATCCCATCTTTCAGCTTCAACTCTTTAACAAGATTATGGAACTCTCCATGTTGTCATTTGTTCCCAAAATGTTTTCTTTCTTGACAGTCTATAATTACTGTCTTCATCACTGCTAGATGACTCGCTCATTCACTCAGGACATTACTGATACGTGACATATTTAAAAATTTTGCATTGGAATTGGTGTGCATACTTTAATTTCACACACAATTTTTTTTTTTGCATTTTCGCATCACAATTTCATTTCGTATACGGTGTGTAAGGCCGATGATACACAGGGCGACTTTTTCGGCAGCGTTGCCGGGCAACTGCGCTTCGACACTTTCCCATTGAGATTGGGCAACATAATTTCTATCTGAACGATTTTGATCGTTCCGGGTAACTTTTTAAGATCATCCAATCAGAGTGCTAACAGTGAATCACATGACCACCTGAGAGCTTCTGAAATTTTCAACAAAGATGGCGATGTCTCCAACAGTGGAGCGAAGAAAAAGAGAGACGACTTATATCTTTTTATGCCGGTAAGTTGTTGTGCTACAGTAGGTAACTAGCGGTGGTTTTTGCTAACATAGTTACTTGAAAGTTATTGCTAGCTATGTAGGGATAACGTTAGCTCTATTGCATGAAGTGATGGGCAGCTCATGATTTTTTATTTTTTATTTTTTGGGAGTTGTAATAGATTGTCTAACTTATCGTCTGATCTAATTCACATACAGAGCACGACTACTTGTGGAACCCGACGGCGAAACAGTACAAACTTCGGGATCTAAAAAAGAAAGCGTTTCAGGAGCTCTGTCAATCCCTTTTCCTCCTCAGCAGCCGTTTCGTGGTCCATGTCCTTTTTTCTTTTTTGCTGAGATGAGAATTAAACGATTATGTTTTTGTGATGTAGATGTCAGTTATTAGTTATAGCATATGTGATTGAGGCTAGGGGTGGCACAGTGGTGTAGTGGATAGCACTGTCACCTCACAGCAAGAAGGTTCTGGGTTCGAGCCCAGTGGCCGACGAGGGCCTTCCTGTGTGGCGTTTGCATGTTGTCTGCGTGGGTTTCCTCCGGGTGCTCTGGTTTCCCCCACAGTCCAAAGACATGCAGGTTAGGCTAATTGGTGGCTCTAAATTGACCGTAGATGTGAATGTGAGTGTGAATGGTTGTGTGTCTCTATGTGTCAGGCCTGCGATGATCTGGCGACTTATCCAGGGTGTACCCCGCCTCTCGCCCATAGTCAGCTGGGATAGGCTCCAGCTTGCCCGCGACCCTGCACAGGAATTTTTAAATAGATTTAAAGTGTTTATTATAGTGCTGTCAAGCGATTAAAATATTTAATCGCGATTAATGTCACGACTGTCATAGTTAACTCGCGATTAATCGCAATTTAATCGCACATTTTTGTCACATGAAAAACCATTGTAATTCTCTTATCAGCATAAAAAAGTGAATGGGCTTACTCACCGTTCAAACTACGGGGGTACACGGGGGATCCGAGATCCCCTGAAACAGACATGAGATCCCTTGAAAACATGATTTGGGAAATGTTGGGGGGTCTCTAAAATATTGGCAAAATGATGTTTATTGACATAGCAATCGTGTGTAACGGGAAGCATTTGCATATCCGAAGTGAGCGCGCGATGGAGAGCCGCGCTCTGAGACAAGAGCAAGCACCTCCCCAAGGGAAAATAAGGGACCCCCCCGAAAATATCGGCATAGTTCGAACACTGGTTGTACCGATGTTTTTTTTTTTATTGCAGAGCATAACACGTCTTGTCACAACCACTGCAAAGTGGGGCTGGAGCCGCCGATGGGAAAACGAAACCAGCCGAGCGCCGTGGCTCTTCGGGGGAGGGCAGAGGACTCTGGCTGTGCGGGGCGTGGCATCATGTCACAGAGCGTTAATCTCGCGATAAAAAAATTATCGCCGTTAAAATTGAGTCAAGTTAACGCGTTAATAACGCGACATTTTTGACAGCACTAGTTTATTATTAACAGAATAATGTGGTTATTTTGACATAAAGATTAAACTAATGGTAAATTATGTTTTGACCAGAGTATCTATTCAGTTTTGTTCCAGAAGTGATAACTTGAGAGAAAAAAGGCTGAAGCCAAGACAAAAGTGACAGCTGCAAATGTTTCAGTGTCCATCTGTGCAGTGTCTGTCTCCCTGGCAACAGATTTGTTCTTATCTGATTGGTTGTTGCCAATTGTCTGTTGCCCTAATTAGTTGCCCCGTGTCTCACCTGGTTGCCCGTTGCCAGCAACATTGCCCAAAAAGTTGCCCTGTGTATCATCACTTGAAAGGCCCTTACTCTTCAGATTTCAGAGCTTTCAAAGTCTAACTTCCTCCAGTCCATGGTCTGAAATGAATATCCAGACCCTGCCAGCTTGAGTCCAAATCCCATTGCCTCCAAGATGCTTCACCCACTTTGACATCAAAATGTCGACACAGACCAATTATCATGAGCGTATAAAACAATACGCCATTTGCCGATTGATCGTTGGAGAAGCCATACTGCAGAACTGGAGCTTGAGAATCACTGGCGACGTTTTATTCCCTTTATCCCAGGATTCCGCAAAATCTCTTTGGCTAGAGATTCATCATCTTTTTTTTTCCACAATCTGGCTCCTCAACTGTCCAATTGTTGGACCGCGTATGAGTAAGAACTATTTGCAAAGTTTATGGCAGTAGATGGGATAAACACACAGTGATACTTACGGAGCGAAAATGCATAGGAAAAGAGTTTCCACATACAGAAGAGTATCAGTCAGTCAGTCAGTCAGTCACTTGGTCAATTAGCAGGAGTTTCTGACCGCAGTCAAGCATCACACATACACACAGACCTCCCACTGTGTCTCGACACCAAAACACGAAACAAGCTGAGACGCCAAGATGACAAATTTCAAGTCACATTCTCTCATGTAGAAATCGCGTCAGTCCTAGTCATTCTTCAGCTGTTACATGAGGTGAACTTTTAGAGCTGACTCACATACAGTGGTGCTTGAAATTTGTGAACCCTTTAGAATTTTCTATATTTCTGCATAAATATGACCTAAAACGTCATCAGATTTTCACACAAGTCCTAAAAGTAGATAAAGAGAACCCAGTTAAACAAATGAGACAAAAATATTATACTTGGTCATTTATTTATTGAGGAAAATGATCCAATATTACATATCTGTGAGTGGCAAAGGTATGTGAACCTTTGCTTTCAGTATCTGGTGTGACCCCCTTGTGCAGCAATAACTGCAACTAAACGTTTCCGGTAACTTGATCAGTCCTGCACACCGGCTTGGAGGAATTTTAGCACATTCCTCCGTACAGAACAGCTTCAACTCTGGGATGTTGGTGGGTTTCCTCACATGAACTGCTCGCTTCAGGTCCTTCCACAACATTTCGATTGGATTAAGGTCAGGACTTTGACTTGGCCATTCCAAAACATTAACTTTATTCTTCTTTAACCATTCTTTGATAGAACGACTTGTGTGCTTAGGGTCGTTGTCTTGCTGCATGACCCACCTTCTCTTGAGATTCAGTTTATGGACAAATGTCCTGACATTTTCCTTTAGAATTCGCTGGCATAATTCAGAATTCATTGTTCCATCAATGATGGCAAGCCGTCCTGGCCCAGATGCAGCAAAACAGGCCCAAACCATGATACTACCACCACCATGTTTCACAGATGGGATAAGGTTCTTATGCTGAAATGCAGTGTTTTCCTTTCTCCAAACATAACACTTCTCATTTAAACCAAAAAGTTCTATTTTGGTCTCATCCATCCACAAAACATTTTTCCAATAGCCTTCTGGCTTGTCCACGTGATCTTTAGCAAATTGCAGATGAGCAGCAATGTTCTTTTTGGAGAGCAGTGGCTTTCTCCTTGCAACCCTGCCATGCACACCATTGTTGTTCAGTATTCTCCTGATGGTGGACTCATGAACATTAACATTAGCCAATGTGAGAGAGGCCTTCAGTTGAGAGGCCTTCAGTTGCTTAGAAGTTACCCTGGGGTCCTTTGTGACCTCACCGACTATTACACGCCTTGCTCGTGGAGTGATCTTTGGTGGTCAACCACGCCTGGGGAGGGTGACAGTGGTCTTGAATTTCCTCCATTTGTACACAATCTGTCTGACTGTGGATTGGTGGAGGCCGAACTCTTTCGAGATGGTTTTGTAACCTTTTCCAGCCTGATGAACATCAACAACGCTTTTTCTGAGCTCCTCAGAAATCTCCTTTGTTCGTGCCATGATACACTTCCACAAACATGTGTTGTGAAGATCAGACTTTGATAGATCCCTGTTCTTTAAATAAAACAGGGTGCCCACTCACACCTGATTGTCATCCCATTGATTGAAAACACCTGACTCTAATTTCACCTTCAAATTTAATGGTAATCCTAGAGGTTCACATACTTTTGCCACTCACAGATATGTAATATTGGATCATTTTCCTCAATAAATAAATGGCCAAGTATAATATTTTTTGTCTCATTTGTTTAACTTGGTTCTCTTTATCTACTTTTAGGACTTGTGTGAAAATCTGATGATGTTTTAGGTCATATTTATATGCAGAAATATAGAAAATTCTAAAGGGTTCACAAACTTTCAAGCACCACTGTATATGTTCATTTGCATGAATGCTGACTATCGGCTGTGTGCATAAGGCAGTATGACAGGGAGGATCCGCTTCACCGCTCTTTAAAGACGATCTTATTAATGTAGCGCAAACACAGCAGGCACAGTAACATCAGTGCAGAGGTGCTTACGGTATTTGTAAAATCAGTAAGACACATTTGTAATGTAGCATCAATTACGGTATTAATATATTTTAGTATAAATACGCAGGTGATTATAGGAAATTGTGTGCGACGATTGGTTCCAGAGATTCGGACTATTTCTCGCTAATCCGCAATGCATGATGCACAGTAAAAAATGGAGTGTCAATATTGCAGTATAAACCTATTTTCCTCTGGATAGAGTAGTTATAACACTATGCAGAGTAAAATCGTCTAAATGGTAGTGTCAAAAGTGAGAGTTAATTCCCACTTGCACACAACGACAAAATCTACTCTGCAGGGTGATGATTCCCCGCAAAAATACAATATAGAGTCAGATTAACTCTGAAAATCTTACACTATCTATAGTGTTAAATATTTTTACACACCTCATTGTTAATTTTGACACAAAATAGAGTAAAATTAACTCTAAAAATCTTACACTGGCTATAGAGTAAATTTTACACTGATTTTGAGTGGGACCAAATGTTATCTGACAGAGAGTTAAATTCAACTCTTAAAGAGTAAAATTGACACTATGGTTTTTACTGTGTGGGATATATTGCTTGGTTGGTGACCATTGGTTGTACACTACTTTTCGTGATGCATTGTGGGATACTCTGAGTGCACTTTCGGGTGTAAATAATCCTCACTATCATTTCGGACAACACTACAAAATGGCGTCCTCACTATATAGTGCCCTATATAGTGAGTAGGGGGCGATTTTGGACACAGAGCGTGTTTCTGAACCAACCGAGGACAAAATAAAAACTCTACTCAAAAACAAAACCCCAAAAACTACAAAAAAAAGCAACAAAATACGGAATGAAAGCATTTCATGGTAAGAATGTATGTTTTTTTTTAGTTTTCAAGAATTATTATCGCATTTTTCACAAATTGCTCCTGTCATTTCGCCGGTTTGTTTATATTCTAAGCGGAAATGATTTTGTCGGACGTTTTGTGTAAAGTTTTTATTCATCGAATTTGCAAAAAATAAAAATAAAAATGTTCTGTTTCTCAAAATCTAGTGAATGTGGATAGAATTAAACAGTTATTCCACTCAATCTCGTCGTACATGGCTTATAGCCGACTCGGCGCTACGCCTCATCGACTGTCAGCTCATGTACGACTTGATTTCGTGGAATAACTGTTAAATAATAACCAAGACGATTCACTTCGGCTTCGGCAAATAATTGTTAATTCTACAATAAAATGCAAAGTAATGTTATTTGGTGTGAATTAGAGTAAGGCACAGGAAGACGCTTTGAAATAATTTTAGCCGTCGTAAGGCAAAGAAGAACAATAATCAGTCAAAATTATTTTGACCTTTTTGGACCTTTGTCTGTTCAAAGGAATAAATGGTAATGAGATGTTTGGGAGCTGAAACGTCGGTGAGCTGAGTCGGATGAGCCGAGATATAAAATGTGGCACCAGTTTCTGGGACATTCCACCGAATGGGTGCCATTTGCTTGTTGTACCACTCCCAAATTAAACTTAATTTGTTATATCTTTTCAACACTGATTATAATAACACACATATTTAACTATTCAAAATGTGTATTGGTCAACCTCAGGCTACATTATTTATTTTTTTTTACAAGGTTTGGAAGTCAAAGATGGCTGCATACTCTTTATATGAGTAACAGGACTGAAAGTAACAGGACTGAGTTTTTAGCCTAGGATTAGCTAATACATGGAATTAAGCCACATGGCGTCATCGCTAATAGCATGACCACACTTAGCACATTCTAGTGATTTACCAAAAATCTGTATTTTTAAAATAAACAAATATCATCTAAGAAATAATTTAAGTAACAGGACAGTATGTTGACATTGACCTTATCAGTCAAAGTTAAAAAAAAATCATCAAATATACAGAAAAGTAAATGAGAGAACTAACTTTTGGTCTTCCCATGGCCTTCAGAAGACACAACTGATGTAACTTCCTGTTGAGCATGTGATTTATGGAATGTTCCAAATTTGTCAGATGGGGTAGTATGTTTGGGTAACAGGACTGAGTGAAAACCCACGGACACGACTAAAATGTGTATTTTAACTAAGATACTGTGGATTTTTTATGAAAAAAATATATTTAAACCATGGATAGGATATGGAGTCACACAACAGTGCAAAAGAAATACTGTTTCTGAAGGATTTTAATCATAATATTTCATAGTTAAGTACAAAGTTAGAGTGCGGGGACATGCTATTTTTCAGTGTTTTAGGTAGTTTTTATTAATCCTTACAATTATATATCTTAAATTTGAAATCAGATCAATGTGCAGGACATTCTGTGTAATAAGGAAATGTATTTTAAAGTACATTTTTATGTGCATTTATACATATAATTTTCTAGGGACGGAAATGGCACCGATTCGGTGGAATGGCTCTTCTATAAAATAGCAGATACACATTTTTACTTTACAGCCACAACTGATTCATCTTTGAAGCATTGCTTAATCCTCTGCCATTTAAACTGTGTAATAAGTCTCTGTTTCACCACTTTCAAGGCCTTAACAGTAATTACTTGAGATGTCTTTCACGAAACAGTGCCTTGATTTCCATTCAGGCTGGATTAAAATTACAAAAAAAAAAGATTATTTAAAAGTAAAATTTAGCGCAGTGGTCAGAGTGGTGTTCTCCTGCTAGGTCTACGTGGCTCTAAGTACTGTTCAGTGGCAGTGGGGGGAAATTAATGTCTTATTATCTCAGTGTCTAAACTTATTCTAAGATGACATGTTAGATATTAAATCACTTTCTTAAAGCACCTCTCAAGCACTTTGCAGCCACAAGGACCAATTTGCAGGATTTTCGGTCCTTACTAAATCTTTCTAAAAGCAACATTTAAGCTTGGCTGAACTCAAAATGCTGGAAACACTTCAAGCATCTTGTGCAATCCCTGATGTCTACTGTCTTCATGTTTCCCGACATGAAATTTAGACAGAAATTATCATTTACCTATGAGAAAAATAAATAAATAAATAAATAAAACCATCCCTTCCTACATTAAACCTCGCACCTATTACACACCGTAAAGCGCTCAACACCAACCCAGTTAATGCATGAATCAGTTATCTAGTATGGATTGAGTTGTCTTTTTTTTTTAATATATATCACACCCAATTAAATTATACGACAGCAATACAGTAGCGATCCGGCCCAACCCGTTCACCTCAGGCATGCTTTATGAACTCGTCCGCTTTCGTATTTCATCATATTTTCAGCAAGGTCAAGCACTTGGCCATTAGTTCCGAGCTCTTGGTGTAAGTACTCTTGTTGAGCTGTCCTCCGAAAGCCTGTTAAAAGGCACGAGCATATTTCATAGTAATAATGGTGGCACAAAGACAGTAAAAGAGAAAGAGAGAGAGAAGGGAAAGAAAAATATATTGTGAAGAAATCTTGAGGGATTTTCCAAACAAAGAGGTACGAAACACTTTCGCCTAGGAGCTGGCTGAGCACGAAGGCAGCAGAGCGTTACTTTTCGACTCTGACTCTCTAACTGTTCTGGGTTTTGTTCTTAACACAATAATTTACAGAGAAGATCATTGGGGATCTATTAACGACGCCTCAGGTTTGACTTTCCAACACGACAGGCATGGCGCACGGTTCCGCGGGACTGCAGCAGAGCCCCTTAGCACTTCTCCATTTGTCTCTCAATTGCTCTCATGACAATATCTCTTGCCAAACCGGGCACACAAACACACACCCACACGCAAGCAGTCTTCTTCTCTCTGGTGCTCCAACCAGCTCAGACGCTCAAAGATAGAAGCGGACGACAATTCGAAGTGCATCGAAGCTGTTTTCTGCTTTTTGTTCCGTTTTAATGGACTCTTCAGCCTTGAATGAGGGATACAATCACGAATGCTACGTCTTGCTCTTTCTTAACCCACTCACTCATTGTCATTTGTTGAATCTCTTCCAGTTGCTGGAAGACATTCGTGGGAATCGTTTTCATCTGAGCTGCCTGTGTAAGCAGGGCCTGCTGTCGCAGCGCAGCAGAAATGCATGCTGAGTGGAGGTCGAGCGATACGGTGGGTGATGGGCTCTACGATTGATGTGCAGAGAGAGAGAGAGAAACTGAGTGATATATACAGGATGCACTACTGAGCTATGGAGCTACAAAGCTTCTTTTTAATATATTATTGATGAGTGAGGTCAGTGGCGGTGATTAAAAGTCTCGGCCATCAGCGGCAGCATGTCGCGGCACGCCGATGCTCAGTTTGCGCTCTGATGAGACGGCAAAACTGAACGGGCTGAAATGGAGTGCCATGTGGCACCTTAATCTGTGATCTAGTGCCTCCGTGGATTGATTGAAAAGAGCAGTGAGTTGATGTGTAGTGCTGTTCTGCTTTCATTCTGCAGATATCCTATTAAACACAGCTACGCCCCGATCGATTACAGCACGCATATTCGGATAAAGCTGACAGGCTCAGCACAAAATTTATCATCACACCCTCACACGCACACTCAGGTTCGTCTCACGAGCCTTGTGAGGACCTTCCATTGACATAATTATTAATGCAGCTTGTAAAAGTGAAAGCTTTCCTGCACATAAATTGAACTCGACCCTTAACCTCAGTAATCAAAAATGTTTTGTCTCTTTTAGTTTTTAAAGCAAGACGGCCTTTTGATTTCATAAAATCAGTGAAATTTAGCTCCCTCTGAAATTTGGTCATTGTGATGTACAACCCCAATTCCAAAAAAGTTGGGACAAAGTACAAATTGTAAATAAAAATGGAATGCAATAATTTACAAATCTCAAAAACTGATATCGTATTCACAATAGAACATAGACAACATATCAAATGTCGAAAGTGAGACATTTTGAAATTTCATGCCAAATACTGGCTCATTTGAAATTTCATGACAGCAACACATCTCAAAAAAGTTGGGACAGGGGCAATAAGAGGCTGGAAAAGTTAAAGGTACAAAAAAGGAACAGCTGGAGGACCAAATTGCAACTCATTAGGTCAATTGGCAATAGGTCATTAACATGACTGGGTATAAAAAGAGCATCTTGGAGTGGCAGCGGCTCTCAGAAGTAAAGATGGGAAGAGGATCACCAACCCCCCTAATTCTGCACTGACAAATAGTGGAGCAATATCAGAAAGGAGTTCGACAGTGTAAAATTGCAAAGAGTTTGAACATATCATCATCTACAGTGCATAATATCATCAAAAGATTCAGAGAATCTGGAAGAATCTCTGTGCGTAAGGGTCAAGGCCGGAAAACCATACTGGGTGCCCGTGATCTTCGGGCCCTTAGACGGCACTGCATCACATACAGGCATGCTTCTGTATTGGAAATCACAAAATGGGCTCAGGAATATTTCCAGAGAACATTATCTGTGAACACAATTCACCGTGCCATCCGCTGTTGCCAGCTAAAACTCTATAGTTCAAAGAAGAAGCCATATCTAAACATGATCCAGAAGGGCAGACGTCTTCTCTGGGTCAAGGCTTATTTAAAATGGACTATGGCAAAGTGGAAAACTGTTCTGTGGTCAGACGAATCAAAATTTGAAGTTCTTTATGGAAATCAGGGACGCCGTGTCATTCGGACTAAAGAGAAGAAGGACGACCCAAGTTGTTATCAGCGCTCAGTTCAGAAGCCTGCACCTCTGATGGTATGGGGTTGCATTAGTGCGTGTGGCATGGGCAGCTTACACATCTGGAAAGACACCATCAATGCTGAAAGGTATATCCAGGTTCTAGAGCAACATATGCTCCCATCCAGACGACGTCTCTTTCAGGGAAGACCTTGCATTTTCCAACATGACAATGCCAAACCACATACTGCATCAATTACAGCATCATGGCTGCGTAGAAGAAGGGTCCGGGTACTGAACTGGCCAGCCTGCAGTCCAGATCTTTCACCCATAGAAAACATTTGGCGCATCATAAAACAGAAGATACGACAAAAAAGACCTAAGCCAGTTGAGCAACTAGAATCCTACATTAGACAAGAATGGGTTAACATTCCTATCCCTAAACTTGAGCAACTTGTCTCCTCAGTCCCCAGACGTTTACAGACTGTTGTAAAGAGAAAAGGGGATGTCTAACAGTGGGAAACATGGCCTTGTCCCAACTTTTTTGAGATGTGTTGTTGTCATGAAATATAAAATCACCTAATTTTTCTCTTTAAATGATACATTTTCTCAGTTTAAACATTTGATATGTCATCTATGTTCTATTCTGAATAAAATATGGAATTCTGAAACTTCCACATCATTGCATTCCGTTTTTATTTACAATTTGTACTTTGTCCCAACTTTTTTGGAATCGGGGTTGTATGTTTATTTTTGTAATATCTCACAAAATATCAGGCCATTCTGTGGTTGGGAAGTTATTTAATTTGAGGGGATTAAAGCAAATAATTCGCATGAAATCGCTCGCTTAGCGCAGTCAAGCAGACAGAGGAAGTCCATGTGCGCATGCGCAGGTTTACCTTTGACCGTGCACTGACAGTTCCATCATTCTGTCGCTAAACGAACAGCTGATCACACCGAGGTGCTCGCTGAGCGCCGATATTTATTAGTTTGGTCCTGCGTTTCCTTTCCTTCGTATATAACATAACGTCTTTTCTTCTCGCTTTCCGTTACTGTAGTCGGTCTTTCACGTTTCATTCGCACACTCACGTCCTCCATTTTTCTCTCCTGTTTCAAATTTGTATCCCACAATGCCTTGTGCGAACAGGGAAAGCCCACCATATGATGCATGATGTAGTATCTTGAATTGGGTCATGGTGAAACAGGAAAAAATAGCGGAGAATTTAGGGCCGCGTGGCCCAAAATTCATTAATTGTTCTATTTTAAAAAAATAATAAAATTGAAAATCTGTGATTCAAATTCAGTAGCTTTCGGTCCACTAAACAAAAATAATTGGGTGTCAGGGAAAAGTCTTTTTATGACCTAAACTTGGAAAGTCTGAAAGGCAGTCTCCTCATCTCATTATCTCTAGCCGCTTTATCCTTCTACAGGGTCGCAGGCAAGCTGGAGCCTATCCCAGCTGACTACGGGCAAAAGGCAGGGTACACCCTGGACAAGTCATCACAGGGCTGACACATAGACAACCATTCACACCTACGGTCAATTTAGAGTCACCAGTTAACATAACCTGCATGCCTTTGGGGGAAACCCATGCGGACACAGGGAGAACATGCAAACTCCGCACAGAAAGGCCCTCGCCGGCCACGGGGCTCGAACCCAGACCTTCTTGCTGTGAGGCGACAGCGCTAACCACTACACCACCGTGCTGCCCTGAAAGGCAGTCTACCTTTAAAATAAAAGATGCACTTTTTTTTTTTTTGTAAAATAAAAAAAAAGCAGTTTTGTTGATGGGAACCAGCCACATGTCCATATAAAGAAAAAAAAACATGCCAAATATTCCTGTCTCTCTGGGGACATTTGGGTCCCACTAAAGCTGCGTATAAGGCAAGGTTGCAACTTGTAATTTCTTGCTTCCAAGCAGTAAAAAAGAAAAAAAAAACGCTCTTCAACTTGAAATTTCAATTTCATAATCCAGTCTCTTTCTTTCAACCATCGGGTCCAAAGTTTTCCCAGAGCATAAAAGATCAGAAACTTCCCCAGCCATACAACAAACACAGAGCACCTACTATCCTGCCCACACACACGTACAGTATTTTTGTACTCACACACACTGTATCAGCTGCCTTTACATGCATTCCCATACGCACTGCTAGCTCCCATCTGAATGGCCCTTTTATCAACGACACAATTCTCATATGTGTTTGAGAAAGAGGCCCTTCACTGAAGCACTCGAGGCAGATTCACTGAACATTTCTATTACCCACAGATGGGCCTGGGAAGCATTAGTGAGCACTGAGAAAAAGGACAGGACTTCTACAATGCAATTTCTGAAGCGCACACTGGCTACGAGTCCCCTTCAGAAGCGTAATTGCTTGTTAGGCACAGGCCTGAGCCTCTCCAGAAGTAAGGAGAGGCCTGAGGCGCTGGAGCTGGATGCGAATGAAGATGCTAATTGCCTCGAAGAGGAGAGGTCCTATGTCAGCACCCAAAAAAAGAACAAGTCTCGAACAATTGTTTTAACTCACTAATTAGCTTCGAGGCAACATTCTTAATGCTTCCAAATACAGACTCTGGGCTTCTATGGAAGAGTATATTAGTCTGTCTTTTTGCTGAACAAAATGATTTTGCATAAATACAGAAATCCAGAGTTTTAGGTTAAAATACTTTCGTCTACCTGTTGGGATATTTGTATTTTTGTTCACCGTTTCTCATCTCATCTCATTATCTCTAGCCGCTTTATCCTGTTCTACAGGGTCGCAGGCAAGCTGGAGCCTATCCCAGCTGACTACGGGCGAAAGGTGGGGTACACAAGTCGCCAGGTCATCACAGGGCTGACACATAGACACAGACAACCATTCACACTCACATTCACACCTACGGTCAATTTAGAGTCGCCAGTTAACCTAACCTGCATGTCTTTGGACTGTGGGGGAAACCGGAGCACCCGGAGGAAACCCACGCGGACAACATGCCAACTCCGCACAGAAAGGCCCTAGCCGGCCATGGGGCTCGAACTCGGACCTTCTTGCTGTGAGGCGACAGCGCTAACCACTACACCACCGTGCCGCCCACCGTTTCTTATATTACCCAGTATGCCATTCAACTACCTGTTGATAATGGCACCAGTGGGATTTATCTTGTGTTCCATTTAACACAGTAGTGGGAAGTCAGAGCTGAGAATGACGTTACACCCGAGGTGACCGCGTTCCAGTTTAAGTCGGAAAACCAGTATCAGCATTTAGCAATCCCAGTTCTAACCATTGTAGATTTAGTTAGGAATACCAGTCAATAAAACGCATTACATTGTATTTTGCGCATACAACCCCAATTCCAAAAAAGTCAGGATGCTGCGTAAACTGTAAATAAAAACAGAATGTGATAATTTGCAAATCATGGAAACCCTATATTTCATTGAAAATAGTACAAAGACAACATATCAAATGTTGAAACTGAGAAATTTTATTGTTCTTTGAAAACTATATGCTCATTTTGAATTTGATGTCAGCAACACTTGGCAAAAAAAGTTGGGACGGGGGCATGTTTACCACTGTGTTGCATCACCTCTGCTTTTAACAACATTCTGTAAACGTTTAGGAACTGAGGAGACCAATTGCTGTAGTTTTGAAAGAGAAATGTTGTCCTGTTCTTGCCTGATAGACAATTTCAGCTGCTGAACAGTTCGGGGTCTCCTCTGTTGTATTTTGCGCTTCATAATGCGCCAAATGTTTAAATGGGAGACAAGTCTGGACTGCAGGCAGGCCAGTTTAGCACCCAGCCTCTTTTACTACGGAGCCATGAAGTTTTAATATGTACAGAAGGCGGTTTGGCATTGTCTTGCTGAAAGAAGAAAGACCTTCCCTGAAAAGATTTTGTTAGGATGGCAGCATATTGCTCTGAAACGTGTATATATCATTCAGCATTAATGGTGCCTTCCCAGATGTACAAGCTACCCATGTCATGTGCACTAATGCACCCTCATACCATCACAGATGCTGGCTTTTGAACTGTGCACTGATAACAAGCCGGATGGTCCCTCTCCTCTTCAGCCTGGAGGACGTGGTGTCCATGATGTACAGCTTTCACTACTATTGATGCACAGAGCAGCCATCTTGGATTTTGAAGTCAGTGTTGGTGAGGTTCCTTTGACTTTCCAAGTTGGAAATCTGGCTTCAGGGGGTGTTCCAATTGACATTTCTGACTAAGAAGCTGGAAATCCCAACTTCCCAGTACAAATGGAACACACCATTAGTCCTCACTTCATCTCTACCTGAAGAGAGTGATGCAGCAGAGCTTTAGTCCTTTAGTCTGTCCAGCTCTGTCACCTCCTCACCCTTGTACACGAGGACAGATCAGGTTCCAAAGCTTCAACCGTCATGCTAATACCAACATCAAGACCAGTGTGATGGAGTGCGTGTCACTACAGTTGAGTACGTGCTCTGACTACCATACCAACAAGCCTGGCTCTTTAGTGTTGTGGTCAGGGTGCAGGTTTGGCACCCTGTAGACTTAGGTTCAAGGCAGGATAAGGTGACTGTTCTCTCGCTTTGCTACAGATGGTGTCAGAAATAGGATGGCTTGCCATGATGCTATTGGAGGTGTGCCCTGTGTGTGAGCCGTATAAGGGACCCCCAGGATAGGTGACTCCTGCGCAAGGGACCCCAGAGATGGGTGAACCATGAGTGTGTGGGGCACCCTGGTATGGGGGATGTGTGAGGGACACCTGTGCATGGATGTGCCTCCCGAAGGGGATGGAGTGTGTGTCACTACAGTTGAGTATGTGCTCTGAGTGCTATACCAACAAGCCTGGCTCTTTGGTGTTGTGTTCAGGGTGTAGGTTTGGCATCCTGTAGACCTAGGCTCAAGGCAGGATAAGGTGACTGTAGTCAAGTGAGAGAATAATCAACTTTGAATCCAACATTTGCCATCTCCACTACTTCTACTTTGGCTTTCTCAGTGATCTTCAGTAAAAAAAAAAAAAAGTGCAACTTGATCGTTATCAGTTATGCTTCAGATTGCTCAATTTTCAAACATGACAACTGTGCTAGCAGTGTCTACACATGACATTAGCTGCTAACTTTTCAGGGGAATAACGAAAACACAGAACCAACCAACACATTTGCGTCACTATCCCCAAGTACATCACAAACTTTTCGATATAAACATTACAAATGTGTTTCAGGGTGGAGTTTTCTCTTAAAATCAATTCACAAGGTGCTTCTGAAGACGCTTTACTCACAGAACAGAAATGAGAAATTCCATTCATATCTCTCTCACACACACACACACACACACACACTACTGTGCTTCACATCACTGCAAAGTGTTTGTTATCTGGCACAATCACCTATCTGGCATAGTCACCCTCTGCGATTATTGAAGATGATAGAGATTACTGGAAGTGATCATTATTAACTGTTCAATCTCATAAACATTTCCATGTAACCATATGCATGCACATTGACATAATTAAATCCTAGTATCCCTGATCGATGAGATTTTTATATCTGCCTTGTCATGGAGCACCGTAATATTTATTACCTCCACCAACTTTGTTCAAGGAGGTTATGTTTTTGCCTTCGTTTGTCTGTCTGTCTTTTCTCAATGTAACTCAAAAAATAGTGAACAGATTTTGATGAAATTTTGAGGAAAGGTGGGCCATGGGCCAAGGAACAATTAATTAAATTTTGATGCAAATCCAGATCTGTATGTGGATCTAGGTTGGTTTTTTTGTCTTTTCCCAACGTAACTCAAAAAGTAGTGAATGGATGTTGATGAAATTCGGTGTACGGCTTTTTTGTATTATCCTAGGTTCAAGTGATTTGATTTTGATGTTAGTATCATGTGGCTTGGTGGAGATATGAACTCTACCACGTGCCTTTCTAGTTTAGTTTGCTCTCACTATGTGCTCTGAATGATTTCTCAGAATTAGTAAATACTACAGAAGAGAGAAGTGACATTAACAAACATTAACACGTCGATCCATTGATTCTTAAATAATACAACAAATAAGCCAATAAGCATCACATGCATTCATTAATATTGATATATTTATATCAGTATTTATACCTTGAAACTAGAAGTTCAGTAATTTTAGCAAGATGGTGGACTTTACTGATGCTAATTTATGAAGAATTATACACTACGTTCACACTGCAGGCTGAAGTGACTCAAATCCGATTTTTTCGCCCATATGTGACCTGTATCCGATCTTTTATTGACAATATGAACGACACAGATCCGATTTTTTCAAATCCGACCCAGGCCGTTTGGATATGTGGTCCTAATTCCGATTCCTATCCGATCTTTTCATATGCGACTTCAGTCTGAACCGCCAGGTCGCATTCATCCGACTTACACGTCATCAACAAGCCACAAACGTCACTATTCTGCGCTGAAGTAGGCGGCGGGTCTCTCAAAAAAAGTTACAACAACATGGCTTTGATGTTCCTTTGAACGGAGGTTGCAGTCACTACCCCGCAGAACGCCTGAGCCAAAACCCTTGCCCTCTTCCTTCTCAACCTCCTCCTTAACATCAGGCTATTGTGCATGTTCTGGCTCCGTCGCAACAACAACTGCATCATCGCCAGGTACTCCATGCTGGCTACTGTCATACACAGGAAACTTTAGGTTACTTCCGTAAACACTGGCCATGCTCACTGCGTGTGACGTCGTCGTATCCTGCAATGCGCATGCGGAACACTTTTAGGTCGCTTTTCGTTCATACTGAGGATCACATACAAGTCGCATATATTTGTTAATGTGAATGACCTCACAAAAAAATCGGATTTCACAAAAAAATCGGAATTGAGCATTAAGCCTTGCAGTGTGAACGTAGTGATATTCAGTCACAGATTAAACTAGAAGGTCACTCGGTAGAGTGTATACCTTCACCAAGCCACATGTTATCAATGTCAAACTCAAATCACTTGAACCTAGGATAATACTAAAGCTGTACACTAAATTTCAACACAATCTGCTCACTATTTTTTGAGTTACGTTAGGAACAGACAAAAAAGTCCTGGATCCACATACATATCCGGATTTGCATCAAAATCTACTCAATTGTTCCTTGGCCCATGGCCCACCTTTCCTCAAAATTTCATCAAAATCCGTTCACTACTTTTTGAGTTACACTGGGAAAAGGCAAACAAACATCACCTCCAACAAAGATGGCGTAGGTAATAAACAGGTTTATTTTGTTTAACATTGCGTGAAAACTTTCTTTATGGTTTATTGCTGCTGAAGTTCATGGCTTATTTATTCAGGTTCATTCATGCAGAAAATGGTATTTAAGGGAAACTTAATGTAAAGTGTTACAGAAACCAATAACCAAATGTCAAAAGCAAAAACTGTAAAATATATAGAATATATACACACAGCAGGGTCCAAAAGTCTGAGAGCACGAGTGAAACTGCTTCTGTTTTGCAATCTTTTTGAAATTATGCAACAATTTTCATTACAAATTATGTTACTGACGACAGCTTGAGTGAAAATTTGAAATATAACCCAAGGAAAAGCAGTAGCCATCACCCTCAAATAAATTCCAATAGATTTAAGAATTCTTATGGAAATAGACTCATTTTAAGTATAAAGTGTAAATTGGATTTTTTTCAAAGCATTTTTGTAAAAATGTTTTCATGTTTTGTTTATACTTTAATGTTTTCAGCTGTTTAATGTTTGTAACTTAAAATATATGGCTTTATCTTAAGAAATAATAATAATAATAATAATTTTATTATCCATCCATCCATTACCTGTAGCCACTTATCCTGTGCAGGGTCGCAGGCAAGCTTAGACTTAGACAGCCTTTATTGTCATTCAGTATGCAACAAGTGTACACTGAATGGAATTTCGTTGCAATTTGGCTCAGCACAGAATTAAATATGAAGTGTATTAAATTAAATTAAATTAAATTAAATTAAATTATGCAGCAGCAAAAATATTATAAAGTGCAATAATATAAAGTGACCTGTGGAATTAGGAAATGTTCAAGTTATAAACAGAAGTTTAGAGTTTGGATTTGGAGTTCAGCAGTCTGGTGGCCTGGGGGGAAACGCTGTTACAGAACCTGGTGGTCCTACACCGAATGCTGCGAAACCTCTTTCCAGAGGCCAGAGGGGAGAACAGTCCATAGTGAGGGTGTGAGGGGTCACTGATGATGTTACTGGCTCGAGACATGCAGCGCCTTGGTGCAATGTCCTGAATGGAGGAAAGAGAAGTCCCTTCTGGAGCCTATCCCAGCTGACTACGGGCGAAAGGCGGGGGTACACCCTGGACAAGTCGCCAGATCATCACAGGGCTGACACATAGAGACAAACAACCATTCACACTCACATTCACACCTACGGTCAATTTAGAGCCACCAATTAACCTAACCTGCATGTCTTTGGACTGTGAGGGAAACCGGAGCACCCGGAGGAAACCCACACGGACACGGGGAGAACATGCAAACTCCACACAGAAAGGCCCTCGCCGGCCACGGGGCTCGAACCCAGAACCTTCTTGCCGTGAGGTGACAGTACTAACCACTACACCACCGTGCCACCCTATTATTATTATTTCTACGACATAAATTTCAGTCTTTCTTAGTACTTTGTAAATCCCCCCATTTGCTTGCGTTCGAGCTGGTATGGACCCCAAAAGTTTGTTCAAAAAACATATGATCCATTTTAGATCAAATCCATCAGTGTCATCTGATGACATGCTTCAATAGAAGAGATGAGCTATGAGGGAAATCTGACCTTTTGTGCAAAGCAGTTAACATGGTCAATGTCACAAATTTGCTTCTGTTTAAAGAGGAAACTCGAAATGGTGCAGAATCTCAAAGGTTAAATACTGAAAATACGGAACGTTTACTTTCTTTGCTTTAAATATTTCAGAATTCTACAACCTTCTGTTTATGTCCAATTTTAAATGGAAAGTATAATCCCAGATTTTCAGTGTAGTCTCAGACTTTTGGACCCCGCTGTATATTACACTGCTTTAATTTGCTAATAAAGAGCCAACATGAGTGCTGTATTAATAAAAAAAATCCCTGTAACGAAGTTTATTATAATGCCATATCCCCCCCGTGCCTCTACTTGAGTATATTCTAGTTTTTAATATGTGATCATTTATTTGTGTAATTTGTGTCATTTCTGTAGTAGGTTTCATATGCTTAGGCAATTATTTGTGATTTTCTTTTTTTTTTTTACAGTCTAAAATGCTTATTGTGAACAAAAAGGCTGTGTGTGTGTGTGTGCATTATTACTCTACTGCTCATGAGAGTGGCATAAAGTCAACATTTAATAGCCAGCCAAATTTTCATAATTGTGACAGGCCTGGTGTTTGTATGGTGATTATGCTCATTACATCAACATGGGGAAGCAGAATAAAAGTCACCCATGCTGTTTGTTCACTGTTCCACCTTCTCATGCCTTTTTCTCTCTCTTTTTTTTGGAAACGAACTGTGCGGTTACAGCTGGCCCAACTTCAACTTCAACTGCCCCCATTACTGTCATTTACTGATATTCCAGCTGGTGTGAAAACTCCGTTAAACGCACAGCTACGCTACAGAATGTCATTACATGGCATTGGTTTTTATATGTGTACATTTGCCCTTTAAAACATACTGCTGTATAAATGTCTGGTACATATTTCATCTCTCTCTCTCACACACACACACACACACACACACACACGATCACTGTCAAAGCAAGAGCTTCACAAAGAAACGAAAATGTCTCGATTTCAGTTCGAGAAGAAAAACATCTTTGGGAAATACACTGAGACTCCAGCGCTTTTGAATTCTCAATTCTGATTGGTCAGACTGATTTTGCTTTTCTTTGACAGCAGCTCTGTTACAAATGATAATCATTGAAAAACTGCTGTGGAATAAAAGAAACGAGACGGTCAATGATGGCATAGCTCACTCCGGCCCCGTCTAGTCCAGAAGGAACGATCTAAAGTGGGCCACCTTGTGTGATAAATGTTGCAAGCTATATACACTACATATAAGCTATACATAGAAGCTATATACATCCTAGGAATACCTACCTGTTTGCCAGAAAGAATCCAAAATGGTGAGGAATTGACCGAGAAGAAGCGATTTTTGTTGAACTGCTCATCAAGGCTTAACTTCATTAATAATTGTAATGAAGCAAATCTTGGTAGAAGTGATACGCACCCTAGGTACCGCTACCTTCATGCCAGAAAGAATCAAAATCAGTGAAGACTTGAGGGAGAAGAAGCGATGTGTGTGGAAACTGCTCGTTAGGGCTTAATTACTCCATATCTTCATTATTAATTGCAATTATGCAAATTTGGGTAGAAGCTATATGCACAACAAATAAAAATCGGTGAAGAACTGAGAGAGAAGAAGCGATTTTCATGAAACGTGGACGACGCCGGACGGATGACGGGCAACACATGATAGCATAAGCTCATCGCCTGTCAGCCGGATGAGCTAATAAAGCATTTTAGAGTGTGCTGTTATACAAAAACGACTCAACTTCAAGGTTCTAACGGTGACTCTGCTTCACGTCAGGCATCACAACATGACACCCCGTCATATTTCCTTCATTATTTAGCATAGTGATACTCATAATGCCACTCAGTCCATTCCTCAGCATTTTGTGGCTATCCTGGACTCAAAATAAGCAGTAAACAATAAAGAACGGTGAGTCACCATTTCAAAGTAAAGAAATATTTTCCCCAGCCTTGTGCAAACACACGTTTGGCTGTGAGCAGCTTCACTTTAAACCAATAACTTCAAACGAACCTTAGAGAGAGGGTCATATTTTTTCATTCGCTGGCCTCCCAGCAGGCAAAAAGAAAATATTCCTCCATCAGCCTTTTCACTCGTGCAGGAGGGAGCAATCGACACGGAGCAGGGATGGATCAGGGACTAGCGCTGTACTGAGCTCAACAACCCCATGTACTGGACACTGACTCAAGGGATACACAGAAAGGCGTTCAGGACATCTCCCGTACAACTGTGTACAGGCTACAAAGGGAAGCGAAGCTCTTGACCAATTTTCACTTGGTGCCAGGGTAATTTTATAGACATATTTGCTCATCAGTGCTGGTCTTCTTTGTTGTTGACTGTTTTGGTTTGGTTTCTAGAGAACTTCCTTTGGCATTCACATGAAACATGATGATGAATTGGAAATCTGGTGACTTTTCTGAGAGGTAAATGGATAGAGTTAATTGAGTTTAGTTGGGCTCAGCTTCTACCGCTGCCAAAGTGCTTCCATTAAAGTCCTGGGCAGCGGGTAGAGACGTGATCGCTTCAGTAATGGTAGGAACAATCATTTGCCTCCTGCATCCACAATCAGCACCATCTGGTTTTGCCGCCTCCAGCACTTTAATGAGCTTCCATTTATCAGTTTGGAGGTGGGAAGGAGGCTCTCCCTGGTTCAGGTAGCAAAATATCAATTATGCAAAGATGGCTGCGTATCGGAGTTGGCTTTCGTCGATGATGGGTACACGATGACCTAAAGCGCAGGACTGAAACCTGACTTTTTATGAATTAGTGAGTGTGCATTAAAACGACCCTAGAGTAGAAAACAACATTTCCTGATCCTTTTGTTCATGTTAGGGTGTGATATGAGCAAGTGTGTATGGTGTGTGAGTTTGTGTGTTTGCCTTAAGCAGCGTGCATGGCTGCTCCTATTGTACATTTGTCAGAGGCGTAATGGCAGACAGCTTGCTGACTCGGCAAGGCCTAAGGGCACGGGCTCCTTTCTGCCATGCAGTAAGTGTTGAGCAGTGTGTTACATCACCTTAATCAGTCTGTTCGGTCTTCCAGTAGACGAGTGCTGAGAGCAGCGGTAGAAGGAAAAACCAAACCAAACTGACAAATATCTTGAAAACACAGGAGGAAATGCTTACCTACAGAGAGAGAGAGAGAGAGAGACAGAAAGGCAATTAAAACACATGCTTGATGAGCTTTCATGCAACGTTACATGTTACAATTAGTAATCAATGATCCCATTTACACTTCGTCATTTCATGCGTCTTAGATATTAGGATTATATCCAGATAGAAACCATGCGCATAGAAATGGGCCCAAGCTGCATTTAAAACAGATTTAAATCCAACTGCTCCAAGCCACACTGTATACCAACCTCTTTACGTCAAAATGTGTGCACTCAATGACCTCCACTTTTCAAATGTAATGGAAACGAAAGCTTTTTTTGTTTCCTTTTGGGCTAGTTTATATACTCCTCACTTATAACTGAATTTCTACACATATGTAAACGCTTAGATACTCAAATAGCAGCCTCAGCCAGGTATATTTAACAAAAAGTCTCGCGACATAAAATTCCAACAACATTTTATGTAGCATTGTAGGGTTTTTCTTACATATTAGTGCATAAACATTAATGATTAGTATCATGGCTATACATCAGACACGTTCATTTGAAGTAGTTCATGGTACATGATTCATATTAACACTTTTGATGAGTGCCATGGGGCCTTAACCCCACCTGGGGTCACCTGAGAATGTGGATAGGGTCAGAGGGGATTTAGAGCATCCACTATTTACTGGCATGTAACGATTCACCCAATTCATGATTCGATTCGATTCATAATATTGGGTTCAGGATTCGATTTTCCCACAATGTTTTTGAAAGAAGTAAATTTTATTTTAAAAAAAGCAACATTTATGTTCATATTCTTAATCACCTTAAACATTATTTCTGTTAAATTTAACACCCCCCCCCCCCCCCAAAAAAAAAAGAAAACAAATTTTGTTGCATTTTCTTAACCAACAATAATAATTTACCCACATCTGTAAAGGCTGGAGTGAAATATAATAGCCTATTCACAAAAATATTCCTTTTATTAAAAATCAAAAAGTTAATTTGCCATGACCTAATGGTTAGAGAAGCAGCTATACAACCAAAAGGTTGCAGGTTCAATTCCCTGAACCAGCTGGAATGCCCTTGAGCAAGGCACCTAACCCCCAACTGCTGCTCTGGGTATGTTGTATGTCGCTCTGGATAAGAGTGTCTACTAAATGTAATGTATTAACAAATAGGCCTTTTCTTAATCATCTTTTATTAACATTTGTACAAGTTTCATTTTCTTTTCTTTAGCTTTTTTTGGTAGGCTGTAAAAAGTCAACTCAGATTTCTTGTTAACTCTATTTGTAGTCAGTCGCACAACAGCTCTTTCCCATTTTAGATCTGTTTTATTTGTGAGTTTTCATGACATTCGAGCTGCGTTACTTCTGCCCAGGGTATAGTCACATGCATTCCCGTGATTGTATGTTCTTGTACAGCTAGGAAAAATTAAGAGATTATGTAGCCTGATTCATTTTTATTTCATCAGTTCGAATCGTCATATATTTGTATCATGATTTATCATTGGACATTATATTGTTAGGGCGGCATGGTGGTGTAGTGGTTAGCGCTGTCGCCTCACAGCAAGAAGGTCCGGGTTCGAGCCCTGTGGCCGGCGAGGGCCTTTCTGTGCGGAGTTTGCATGTTTTCCCCGTGTCCGCGTGGGTTTCCTCCGGGTGCTCCGGTTTCCCCCACAGTCCAAAGACATGCAGGTTAGGTTAACTGGTGACTCTAAATTGACCGTAGGTGTGAATGTGAGTGTGAATGGTTGTCTGTGTCTATGTGTCAGCCCTGTGATGACCTGGCGACTTGTCCAGGGTGTATCCCGCCTTTCGCCCATAGTCAGCTGGGATAGGCTCCAGCTTGCCTGCGACCCTGTAGAACAGGATAAAGCGGCTAGAGATAATGAGATGAGATTATACTGTTACATGCCTAGTTATTATCCATCCATCCATTATCTGTAGCCGCTTATCCTGTGCAGGGTCGCGGGCAAGCTGGAGCCTATCCCAGCTGACTATGGGCGAGAGGCGGGGTACACCCTGGACAAGTCACCAGATCATTGCAGGGCTACCACATAGAGACAAACAACCATTCACACTCACATTCACACCGACAGTCAATTTAGAGCCACCAATTAGCCTAACCTGCATGTCTTTGGACTGTGGGGAAAACCAGAGCACCCGGAGGAAACCCACGCGGACACAGGGAGAACATGCAAACTCCACACAGAAAGGCCACCGGGCTTGAACCTAGAACGTTCTTGCTGTGAGGCAACAGTGCTAACCACTACACCACTGTGCCCCCCCTAGTTATATTATTATAATATAGTGAAATAAATGAGCTGCCTTTAGCTACATCCCAGCCACAACAGAGGACTGGATACAGAAGCTGGGGTGGTTCATGTTTAAAAAAAAAAAAAAATTGATGTTTTGTTTTGTTGCCGCATTTTCCTCTCTTAGCTGCCTGAAAAGATGCATTGACTTCACCTGTACCGGAGGAAGCATATTTTCTCAACATAAAAGAACTTGGTAGTAGTTACGAATTGGCAACATATATTTGAAGAAAAAAAAAAGTGGTTCTTATCAGGATACACTCCAGACACTAGATGCAGGAGGTGACCAGCTATAAACTGGGTCAATAAGCTATCAAAAAATGTACCAGACTCAGCTCTAACTGGGAATGGATGGAATTGGTTGTGGAGGATTCATCCAGCCACTGGGACTTCAGGCCGCCTGAACTCCATTGACCACATCTTTTTTACAGCTCTCTCTGAAAGAGGTGCCTCAGAGAAAACTCTTAACCCGTTCCACTGATTTCTGCACCCACCAAAAATCAATGCCTCAGAAGACAGTTGCCATCAGCAGAGCTCAGCAAACAAGCTCATGCCGTTCACCATTCTGGCCAATCTGTCTGACTACGGCTTAAGAGCTGCTCCTGCTGCACAATCAAGGACACCATCAAGGGCTGGACTGAAATATGGCTTAAAGTGTAATTGAACACAGGATTTAGATGGGAAAATTAAACAGTAGCTACCACCTAGGTCCTAATGCTCATCTAACTAGCCTAACCAATGGGAACACCCTCACGACAACCGTGGGACATCGTTTAGTGTTAAACAAGAAACTGGGAAATATGCTAAGCTCTGAGCAGGTAGCACAATCAAGGCTGATATCAGGAACAGGTTGCAAGGAACAGGCACTAATGCACAGGCCAGGGGGCAGGAAGCACACAACACAGGCTGGAGGGATTGAATTATCAGGGTTCATTTATTCCGGCAGCTCTGGCTTTCCCCCCGAATCAAGACTGATCGGGATTTCATTTATCCAGGCCAAAAGAGCAGCAGAGCTAGCGCATGGTTTCTCAAGGAAGAAGAAATATCCCACGATGAAAGAGTGTGTGGCAGGGGGTTGTAGCAATCTCATGCTATGACCTGGTTTGTGAGGAAATAAAGCAGCTCTCTTGTCGTACACAATGCTTCGGAAGATTAGGAATGCCTTGCATCTGAAACGGCTTAGGCTGGTGTCAAGACGTGCCAGAGTGCTTTGAAACTGCGCCAAATGGCTCAAGATGGATAAAAAACAATTAGCAAATTAAGTTTGCCAAACGCTAAAAGAAAGGATGAAGGGTTGCATGATAGTGGCCTGGGGGATCACAGATTCTTTTGCTCAGTGTTGTAATTATGATCATTACAATTATTCAGACAAAATGTGAAATGGCGAATATGTCACCAAATAAAATCCATTATTATACATACAGGACACTTTTTCGATGGAATAAAAACATTCCCTTCTAGTGGGTTTCATTCATTTGGTTTGACAGTAAGGTATTAGGCAGAGACCCGTCCACCCGTAAATTTGACGGGCAATTGCCGATTTCAACGGGCAAGTATACACACAGACGGATACTGAAACGGACGATAATGCCGAAAATTTTCGCACATGAATACTCCCACATGTCATCCGATAAATCCAGTTATGTTCCGCCCACACACGGACTGGCCATCGGGAGTAGCGGGAGTTTTCCCGGTGGGCTGGTGGTTCAGCGTGGGCCGGCGGAGAAAAAAAAAAAAAAAAAAAACAGTTGCGCGCTGGCCTTTAATATGATAAGCAATGTTAACAGTTTCTTTAACAAACTGTTAACATTGCTTATTACAGTTGCGCGCTGGCCTTTAATATGATAAGCAATGTTAACAGTTTGTTAAAGAAACTGTTAACATTGCTTATCATATTAAAGGCCAGCGCGCAACTGTTTTTTTTTTTTTTCTCCGCTGGCCCACACTGAACCACCGGCCCACTGGGAAAACTCCCGCTACTCCCGATGGCCAGTCCGTGTGTGGTTCCGCCATCATTTACAAATCGTAAGAAACACAGTTTAATACGAAAAATACTGAAAACTTGAAATGAAAAATCAGAATATTTCATCGTTTCCGCCATTTTGGCCCGCACTGAATCTTGTAACATGCGGACTGAATAAATCGCGAATTCTGATTGGTCGAAAATTGCCAAACACCCTGCATTGTAGTTTCCTCTTTCTTGGCGGGAGAACCGCATTTTTTTTTGCTGACTCACTCTTCTGGATCAAGATGAATCCCAACAAACGCCCCAAATTGAATGTGACAAAAACTGATTCGTTTTTCCACAAAAAGACAGAAAAGGTATGTGTGATACATTGATTAACAAGGGGGGTTCATTGGGGTATGGTAAAATAGAATACTGTTGGTTTTTTTTTTATTAAATACTGTAACTAGATCAAAAGATTATATACAATTCATTGTTGTTTATTTTCTTTTCACTTTTGTTACCAAATCAAACACCATACATACATCTGATACATTCAGGAGTGAAACTGAAAAAAATACAAAGTAAAAATATGCAATATTTCTGATCAAAAATTACACGCCATTTCACCCTGAAAATGTCCTAGAATGCAGGAAATGAAGTCTAAATTTCAAAAATTTTCTGGGGGGGCATGCCCCCAGACCTCCCCTAGAGGGACTTCGCGCCTGCGGCGCTCGTCTTCGCACCTGCGGCGCTTATCAGGATTATATAAAATATTATTTTTGACTGGTAAATTTCTTTTTCTGCCTAATACCCTATTTGACAGCATGCAATATCGTTAGCATATTGCTTATCCTATGTGTATTACGTCACTCTACCCAATGGAGAATGAGCATTGAATATGGTTTACGATATTGCACGGTTGTCAAGACAACATGATGTCACACGTCGGAGACGGAAAACTTCTGCGCTAGCGAGCGGCTGTGACAATTTGTAAACGAACATGGCCGCCAGGTTTGCTTTGTTAAATACGAAAGATTTTGAGAGAATTTTGAAAGAGAAAGACGTGTTGAACACCCGAAAGGAATGTGTATGTATTATAATAATAATAATAATAATAATAACAACAATAATAATGGCTTTTTTCATCGTGTATCGGATAATATTCTCCAATATCATACTAGCTGGCGGCACGGTGGTGTAGTGGTTAGCGCTGTCGCCTCACAGCAAGAAGGTCCGGGTTCGAGCCCCGTGGCCGGCGAGGGCCTTTCTGTGCGGAGTTTGCATGTTCTCCCCGTGTCCGTGTGGGTTTCCTCCGGGTGCTCCGGTTTCCCCCACAGTCCAAAGACATGCAGGTTAGGTTAACTGGTGACTCTAAATTGGCCGTAGGTGTGAATGTGAGTGTGAATGGTTGTCTGTGTCTATGTGTCAGCCCTGTGATGACCTGGCGACTTGTCCAGGGTGTACCCCGCCTTTCACCCATAGTCAGCTGGGATAGGCTCCAGCTTGCCTGCGACCCTGTAGAAGGATAAAGCGGCTAGAGATAATGAGATGAGATGAGATCATACTAGCTGAATGGAATATAGCTGATATACCATGAAAAAAAGCCAACCAATATTATTTAATTGTATATCCTTTATATATGTATGGGTAGGGTGTATTTTTGTTTGTTTAAATATGATCCATTATCAATCGAGAATATCAGTCTGAAATCAGTTGGAATGTCATAAACAACAAACAAAGCAAAATTAAAATCTCTTCCTGTTGCAGTGTTCGTCTCAATGGACCCTCACATCACCAAGATGCGGAGACAGAGAGCAGACGGGTCAGCTTTATGGCTCAAAACTATTATTGGCTAATCCTCCGAGAGCTTTAAAGACAGTCAATCAGACTGAGCTAGTCCCTGGAGCCATCCAGCCAATAAATGATGGGGATGCAACAGAATGAGTTGCCTGCTGCCCCTCTTACCTTTATAATATCGCTGAACATCACAAAGAGAGAGAGAGAGAGAGAGACACACCGGCAAAGGCTTTATAAACGTACATCTCTCAACCCAAAAGGGTTACAAGTCTGTGACAAAGTCACACAGCTCTCCAAATGCTAATTAGCGGAACAGGATGGAGATGATGCGGAACAAGGCTTTCTCCCACTTCTGCCATAAATAATTCATGCTATTGACTGGTGACGCGATGCCACTTTAATGCACTCCACTACCAAGTTGGTGCCACTTTATGCAAGCTAAGGCGAGTCAATGAATCACAACTGCCAGTGTCACACATATGTGCGCACACACACACACGCGCACAAATGAATGCATGTCTGTGTTTGTGGGACAATGTTTGCTTATGGATGAGAATTCAGTTCAGTTTTATTGATACAACACTTTTAACAATTGCCACAAAGCAGTGTTTGCGGTCATCCACATGTAGACTTGGATCCCGAATGAACAAGCTACAGGTGAAAATGGCAAGGAAAAACTCCCATGAAGAAGAAACCTTGAGAGGAACCAGACTCAAATAAGAACCCATCCTCATCTACAGCCATATCAGTGTTGCTAGCTCTTTCCAGGGAAATGTACATAATGCGTGTTCAAAGAGCTGCTAGTCGTGGTTAGATGACACAGGCTAATTTGCATATTCACAACATAGCGTGATCATTTGCATATCAAAATGTATAACAGGAAGGACTTTTATCAGAATAGAATATGATCGATAACTTATTTCTTATAGAAAAGAGGTGGATGGGCATGATACCGTACCCAAACAATGAATGTACTTATTAAAAATAATTTTAAAAAAAGATTTGAACAAGAACACAGACAAAATGAAGCAGTAAGAAAAATCATGAGAAAACAGATATAATTGTCAATTAGTGTGTTTTTATAACTTGTACCGTAAATATCACTAAGAAGAGAGTTTAAAATGAAGAAGAAGTGTGCAGGCAGGACAAATAATCATGATCAGTGACTGGTCGGGCGGCACGGTGGTGTAGTGGTTAGCGCTGTCGCCTCACAGCAAGAAGGTCCTGGGTTCGAGCCCCGGGGCCGGCGAGGGCCTTTCTGTGCGGAGTTTGCATGTTCTCCCCGTGTCCGTGTGGGTTTCCTCCGGGTGCTCCGGTTTCCCCCACAGTCCAAAGACATGCAGGTTAGGTTGACTGGTGACTCTAAATTGAGCGTAGGTGTGAATGTGAGTGTGAATGGTTGTCTGTGTCTATGTGTCAGCCCTGTGATGACCTGGCGACTTGTCCAGGGTGTACCCCGCCTTTCGCCCGTAGTCAGCTGGGATAGGCTCCAGCTTGCCTGCGACCCTGTAGAACAGGATAAAGCGGCTAGAGATAATGAGATGAGATGAGATGAGTGACTGGTCTCTGGGAACAACAGGGATCAGTGATTGGTTGCTGGGAAGAATGGTGATCAGTGATTGGTCATTGGGAACAATGGTGATCAGTGATTTGTTGCAGGGAACAACAGGGATCAATGATTCATTGCTGGGAACAACAGGGATCAGGGATCAGTGATCGGTCATTGGGAACAATGATCAGTGATTTGTCACTGGGAACAATGGTGGTCAGTGATTGGTTGCTGGGAACAATGGTAACCAGTAACTGGTCATTGGGAACACTGGTGGTTGGTGACTAGTTGTTAGGAACAACAGGGATCAGTGATTGGTTGCTGGGAACAACTGCAATCAGTGACTGGTTTTTGGGAACAACAGTGATCAGCGATTGGTTGTTGAGAACAACAAGGATCAGTGATTGGTCACTGTAAACAATGATCAGTGATTGGTCATCATAAACAATGGTGAGTAGTGATTAGTCACTGGGAGCAATGGTGATCAGTGATTGGTCATCGGAAACAATGATGATTAGTGATTGGTCTTTGGGAACAACAGTGATCGGTAATTTGTCAGTGGGGACAACAGGGATCAGTGATTGGTCTTTGGAAGCAATGATGATTAGTGATTGGTCTTTGTAAACAGCAGTGACCAGTGATTAGTTTTTGGGAACAACAGTGATCAGTGTTTCGTCTTTGGGAACAACAGTGATCAGTGTTTTGTCTTTGGGAACAACAGTGATCGGTGAGTGGTCTTTGGGACCAACAGTGATGAGTGATTGGTCTTTGGGACCAACAGTGATGAGTGATTGGTCTTTGGGACCAACAGTGATGAGTGATTGGTTGCTGGGATCATCATTTCATGCAAGCTCAACTTAGTCAGGCTTTACACTGGTGGTGAGACAAGTAAAACAGCTCTTTCAACTTGTCCAACCAGCAGCCACAGTGTTGAGCTGGAGAGCTGTATCGATTACAGGACAGTTACTGAGACCTCCTCAAAAAAAAAAAAAAATCAGTCATCAAACTCTTTTTGAAATAAAATCACTCAAGGCACCGAAAAAAGTTATTTATGTTTACAGTAGCAGTTGTTCAGTACAAATCTAAAGTACTGAGGTGAGATTCTCCACTGAAGCAAGGGTGAGACATAAACTGCGTTTAGGAAGTGCAAATCCAGAACACAAACAGTTAGTCACCAGTTTATTACGTACACCAATATGCACAATAAGCATAATGAGCCTAATAAGCAGGCAGCTCTGTGTATATTGGTTTTTTTTTTTTTTGTTCTTGTTGTTCTTAATTTTCACATACATCGAGTTTATTAGGAATCAGATAGCAGTTCCTAATAAAGCAGGGATTCAACACATAGTATTCTGAGAGGACCGCATATTGCCAATTTAATATTCAAAGCCTACGTACTGTAATGCACATACAAATCCAAGGGTACAATGTGGCCGCAGAATTATTCATAGATCACTGCACCACTCCCAATGGGTACATTAAAAATAAATTAATGTGTGCTCCTCCATCTGACCCAGTTAGAAATATCTCTCTGCAGACACCACGCCAAAGAGTTTCTGGCTCCTAGTTGACTAAGAGGAAATACACACACACACACACACACACACACACATACGTATATATATATATATATATATATATATATATATATATATATATATATATATATATATATATGTCAAAGCAACCCTTTTTCCAATAAGAGTATAAACAAACAGTCTGGCTTATGGAAGGGGAATGAGTGGTAGATTGGGGTGGGGTGGGGGGGAGAGGACTGTGCATATGGTGAAGTGCAGGGGTGTTCGCACTCAGCTGAAATGCTCTCAGAGCCCGAGCTGCAGCACAGATGGCCCTCAGCACTGGACCAACTCAGCTAAATCTGATAGTGTCCAACTATCTCATAAAGAGACACTCCCGTGGGATATAGCCAATCCAAAACCTGTGGAGATTCTACAAGAAAAGCCTTTAACAACCGATTTCACTGAAATTTGAAATCTAACTGTCTCGGAAGTGAAAGTTCTGGTACACAATATTCATCACCAGTGTATTCAGCGTGTAACACAATGTCAGTATTTGTGTATCTGTCTGTATTATTTATTTATTAATTAAAAAGAAATGTTAGGAGATCAACTGGAAAAAGAAGACACATCCATTCTCAAAATATATATTAAAAAAAAAGAAACAAATAGCACTGTGTTGATTTTTATTTTTTTCAGAAATGTTATTTAAATCCTTTACTTTTCCGGTCTCTCAACCAGACAATCAACCCTGTGGAAATTTCTGCCAAGCTTTCGAAACAATGACATCTTTCCCAGATGATGGAACTAAAGTTTAGAGTCGGCGCCACCGAATGCTACTTAATCTGATTGACTTGAGTTTTTGGGTTTATTATATTCTAGAAAGATCAGCAATCAGGATCTATTCGTAAGCTGCTAGTCAAAATGGGGTCCTTTAAGCGGCATTTCATTATAATTCCTGTGTGATTTTGTTCGGGACTCGGACACAGTCTCAGTGTTTAAGTCTAGGCTGAAAACGTATCTTTCTAGTCAAACCTTTTGCTCTCGTGGGTCCTAAGGCATAGAGTGTTTTGGTGAACTGGGATGAATGGATGCTGTCATCCCCCCACTCTCACTCGTTCACTCGGGTTTGTTGATGGTGAAGTGGCTGGCTGATTTATGTCCCGGGGCGGCCTCATGTCTGTGTTACCTTCTGCTGGGCTGCCAACTCTCAAGCAATGAGCGTGAGACACACGCATTTGATTGTCTTCACATGCTCACACGCCATACCTCCGATTTCTCACACTAGAAAAAAACTAGTTTATCTATCTAATCTAGACTACCCATTGCGTCGCGCCAACCACTTGCGATTGATCAATTACGCCTTACGCACGGCTAAACAGGCAGAGAGGTGTTCCCTTCTGTACACACTCCCCTATGGTAGGTGGCGCATCTAATGATGCTGCACTTGCCGGAAGTTGGATAATTGCCTACCGTCAATTTAGAGGAAGAGGCGAGAGAAGAAGGTATCCGAGTTGAAGACGGGTGTCTCAGACAGGTTTGTACATATGCACGCCAATGTGTGGCGTTACTGGCGTAATTATGAACTTATATAAAGTTTCTTAATCGTTTTAGCCTATAAGTGTTGTGAGAATATTTAATGCCATATCGAGAGCTGTGTACTAGGCATGCTAAATCATTATAGGCCTCCTGCCGTGCCACAGCCTCTATCTTCCCCAACAAGCAGCATGGGAGAGCACCTCCTTAGCACACGTTTATTAAGGCGCATTTTTAGTTTGTTTACTGTATGTTATCATACTTTATGACTTTATTTGAAGCCATACTGGAAATGTTGTAAAATAAAGCAAGTAAGAGATAATATTACAAATGCAAGAAGAGCCATTAGCCACCATACCTATTGTTTATTTACAGGGTATTTATTTTTAATTATTTATGATGTATGTAATTGCTCAGTTAAAGTAAATAAAGCATGGTCACCTGTAATATCAAAGAACTTGAACTTGTGAATAATTAAAAAAAAGACAGAGAACAATATACTGAGGAGACAGGGTTTCAAAGAGGGCAAGACAGGTAGAGAATATTTGTCAGATAACAGGCCCTGACGAATGCTCTATTACTAATAAGAAACATAGATAAGAAATAAATTAATAAGAAATATATTAATATAGCTTATTTAAGTATGACCAAAATTTTTAAGCCCAACTTTGTGTGCACAGTCCCACCTATGGCCAAGGTTCAGCTTTTTGTGTTTCAATACTGTTCAAACTTAATCATTTTAATGTTTCTTGTAGCACATGCACATTTTGCTTACTGTTTAAGCATTTTATTTGTTCTTTTGCTGTTGATATTTTTCCCCATGCCAATCTTCTGCTGAACCCAGTGGTGGGGAAAGCCCTTAAATGCATAATGAATAGTCAGTGAGGGACAATCTTATTTTTTGCAACAGTTATTAAAAACTTAACATTTAGTTTCAATTCAGAAGGTGTTTAGGCTTAGCTGATTAAATATTTTCAAACATGAACTTGCCTTTAAAACACAGGTCTATTGGGCTACAGGAACATTGGCAGTCATCTGTAGTTTTCTAGTGTAGGGGCTTTTAAGCCAAAACTTGGTGCTTTTGTTGGCCACAAGCTGAAGGCCTGGCAAGTCAGGGTGTGTAAGAATGTCGGTATGGCACAGCAGGCCACTCCAAAAATCCACCAGAATGCAGGAACATCTACTAAATCCAAAATCTCAACCCCCCCCCAATTGTCCATCTCCAGCTGGACGACCCACAAACAAAACACCAGAATGCAGGGGGACAAGTGAATATCAAACTGAATACAAAATTCCCACTTACTGCATGGTGTGCGGAAAAATTTTGCCGTCGACCCCCCCCCCCCCCCCCCCCCCCCCCCAAAAAAAAAATCTCACTCCAAGGAATTTCGAAAAGTTGGCAGCAGCCCTGCCTTCTGGCTTTCCCCTTTTAGTTATGCTGTCATAGTTTGTCTTGCCGGAGTCCCTGCTTGCACTCAGTGCAGAATGTTGACTGTTCTTACTCATTTGTTGACACTGAGCATACCTAACAACCTGTGTTTTCTCTCTCAAATCCCCCCCCGGTCTCTTCCCTCTGTCTGTCCCTCTCTGTCGAGTTACATGTCGATCCTCAGACACGGTAATGCTGACCTCTTCTGCTCCTCAGACCTGCCTGATCCATCCTGATGCCCTATGTTTGGCTGGATCTCATTACATTGTCCCTCTGGAGGACGGCCCCATATGGACAGTCGAAAGTCGCATTTGGAAGACGTTCTGGACACTTACAGTAATGCATCTATGGCTGAGGACTGCAGCTGACTTGCTAACTTCAGAACTGCAGTTGTCATGAACAGTTTTGCACTCAAATCTCCATCAATGAACAGCTGATAACTTCAAAAAACCAGACTTTGTGTTCAAACTATAATGAATTTCCTGGTTACACAGTTATACTTTGTGACTATACAGGACACTGTTATAGAAGTGAGTTATTTATAATCACACTATCTGTTATCACCCGGATGAGGGTGGGTTCCCTTTTGAGTCTGGTTCCTCTCGAGGTTTCTTCCTCATGTCGTCTGAGGGAGTTTTTCCTTGCTACCGTCGCCACAGGCTTGCTCATCGGGGATAGATTAGGGATAAAATTAGCTCTTTAATTTTCTGTAAAGCTGCTTTGCGACAATGTCTGTTGTTAAAAGCGCTATACAAATAAACTTGACTTGATTCTCTGGGAGGATTCTCATTTAATAACGATCGAGAAAGTTCATTCAAGAATGAATCTAAGTTAATGTTTGTAAAATTAATTGTGATTTATTTTTTGAGAGTCTGCAGAGATATGCTGCGCTGTACACAGTGCATGGTCTGCGTGGGCTATATGGATCAGCGGCTCTGTAAGTAAATATGAAAAAAAACATGTCTTTTGTGATTTCTGGGCCAGTTTGTACAGAAATGTGTTAGAAATATGGTTTTATTTTTGAGCTAAGGGGAAGGCGGTGTTTCGGTCAGGCGACTGGAGCAAATGACTAGCTGTACACAAACAAACAAATAAACAGTTTGCCTCCTATTTATATCTCTTTAGAACAAATTATGACATTCTGAATAATGTCCCTTTCATGTGTCCCTCATTTTGAAAAAAAAAAAAAAAGCAAATACCACGGTACCTTTTAAATATTACTCAAGGTCTGTAAATGACCATGATTAGTTCTGAGAGTAAAGCTTTACAGGTGCACTCCATGCACATTTCTTGGTAAGAGATGTATAATGAAGGTACAAAACGGTACCATATCAGCCACAAGGAAACGTACCTGTATTTCTGAGATTGGAACAAACAGGCAAGTCTGTCCACAGTGAGACACTGAATACACCGTGGCCTTTGTTTTCATGGTAATCGCTTGAGAGATAAGCAAACAGCTCGTGAGATAAATCACCCAATTAATAAAACGACTTCTAACAGAGTCTCAGCCTGCACTGCAGGGGCCTATGCCGTGCTACTAGTTGCTGCCCTAATTAAAATCATTTCCATTTTATTACGATGCTTACAGGCCCAACAACGGCGATACGTTTCTACTCTCTCGACGTCGCCCTATCAATTTGGCTTAAGCGGCAATCAACCGCGGAGGCGGGGCCGAGTTATTTCCAGGGCACGTCGTCAGTGCACATCAAGCCATGACAGATGTCAATGAGAGGAGGGGAGCTTTTATATGCAGTCGTTACGATTACTTCATCAGACGTGAGTTCTTATGAGCTTAGCTAGTCAAATACCCCATTCAGGCTCCGGCTTTGATAAGAACGAGCGACTGCTTTTTCGAGAGGCTGGGCGTCGTACAGCTGTACAGCATGTGGTCTTTGAATAAACATCTGCAAGAGAATGTCTTTGTTAAAGCGAGTTCTTGCAAAGGGCAAATCATGCTGCTTTCTTTCACTTCTCTTTCCATCTCGGGCTAAATATCAGAACTGACAGACTGTGCCCGGTGTTTCATAGGTGCCGATTTGCATAACACTCAAAGGTCAACTCTCGTCTTAAGTGAACTGTGATAAGAATGTCAATATTGAATTTGCTTCCGATATTAAACCACTATAAAAGAAAATAACAAAATATAACCATCCCGACCTTTCCTGCTGCTTTATTGCGCAATTCCATTAAAAGGTTTGGGTTCAGTTTTGGAAGTTAGAGGTGAGAGCTGTGTTTGAGCACTCCATCACTGGCCAGTGTAGTAGGGACAAGGTTAATGGAGACTTCATCGCCTCAAAATGATGACATCTCTCCCAGCCATGGCAAGAGCATGACACACAAGTCAGACCATAAACCGCAGTCCAGAGAGACGGCTTGGTAATTGAACGGCTCATTAAAGCGAAAACTATTTTAATTATTAATTGGTCTTGTCAGGGTTGTCCTTTCAGAGTCACTTTTAATCTGCCCTCAGAGCGCTCATGGCATTTTAAGACCCGCCTCATCCTCTTCGATAAGCCACCCTGAGGAAAGGTGCGAGTTCACAAACCTACCATCTTACCTGCGCATCCTCTTCACCTCATCATTTCTCACTCGCAGAGTAATGCTTAAGACAGGCAATTTGACTTTTTTTAAGCTTGAGGCCAAAGAAGCTTGAAGCAGCCAGAAACAAACTGCGTAGCTCCCTTCAAAGAGGAAGTGCGGAAAAAATCAATCGGCTTGGAATTATAGAGACAATCATGAGTATCCAGCAACAGGCAAAGCACAAATAAACAAAGTTTCTGGTTTGCTTAAGCCTTGATTTATTTTTTTTACCCCCTTGTTTTAAAAAAAAAAAGTCATTTACAGCAGTTGATTATGAAAATCAATCTCCGTCAGCCCCATAAGAGGGCATGAATAATAATAATAATAATACTGCCATTATTTAATTTCACTATTCAAATTTCCCGTCAAAAAATTAACCTCTCATAAGCAGCTGTGAATATCTGACATTACGTGACAGGATGCTGACAAGTGTTCGGATTAATGTGAGTGAGCATAGAAAGGAACAGGAAACCTGTGCAGGTCTGAGCTCAGCCTTTTAGGTCAACGCCAGGATTCGAACCTATGTTGCAAAATCTGGTCCTTTTGTAGGCAGCATACTAGACCACTCTGCTACAGAGGATTACATTGTGAGTTGAGGTTATGTAACCTGGAGCTTATAAAGTCAGTACGCAGTGGTGCCACATGGCAAATGTGGAATCACTACCTGAGGCTGTCACGCCAATGACATTCTTAAACACGCTCAAACTCCGTTAAACATACACATACAGACAGACAGGTGTCTCTATAAGCTTCAGCCAAAAAGAAAACACCTCTATTTAGACTACGTTCAGACTGCACCCTGAAACGACCCATATCCGATTTTTTTGCCCATATGCGACCTGTATCCGATTTGTTATTGACAATCTGAACGACACAGATCCGATTTTTTCACATGCGACCCAGGTCGCTTGGATATGTGGTCCTAATTCTGATGCATATCCGTTATTTTCACATGCGACTGCAGTCTGACCGGACAGGTCGCATTCATGCGACCTACACGTCATCAACAAGAGACAAACGTCACTATTCTGCGTTGGCTAATCCCGCCTCTTTGGTGGAAAACAACAACATTTGTACAGTTTTCAGAATTTAAATAGACTTTTATAGAATTGATCAAGCTAATGGTGGATTTGGTAGGGACCTGGATGTTAAACCATCCTGTATTACAAGATTATAAGATTGTTCTGGAAATTTCCAGTAATTTGATACCTTCGGTCTCATTAGTCTGCTGCCCACATTAATCAGATTATTGTGTGAGTTCCGCCGCTGCCACAAAAACCACATCGCCAGGTCTCGCCTCATCTCCATGCTTTACTTGCAAACTTGAAGAGTGCGCTTTTTTGTTGTTTACGTATTACGTAGATGTGCTTATTACGTGTCAATTTGCGCATGCGGGACACTTTTGGGTCGTTTTCCGTTCATATTGGAGATCGCATACAAGTCTCATACGGTATAATTGGTAATGTGAACGGCCTAACAAAAAAATCGGATTTCACAACAAAATCGGATATGGGTCGTTTCAGGTTGCAGTCTGAATGTAGTGCAAGTCTTCTTCTGTCCAGTGTGTTCTGGGTTGGGTCCCTTTTCCTAGGGTTTCTTGGCTAAGTACAGCTAGCTAGCCACTCCTCTGCTGCACCACTTTTGGTCATAGACAGTTTAGAATAGCCAATTAGCATAACTGCATGTCTTTGGACTGTGGGGATGGAAACCCACGCAGAAACGGAGAGAACATACAAAGTCCACACAGAAAGGCCCGTCGTCGGCCGTGAGGTCCAAACCCAGAACCTGCTTTTGCTGTGAGGCGACAGTGCTAACCACTACACCACCATACCGCCCATCCTTTTATATATTATCCGTGCATTAATCTGACGTTCGTGAGTTTGAAATTTATCTCCAGAACGCTATAAATTACAGGAGGTGCTAAGGACAATGTCACGTCATTGAGTTAACTGTGCCGGCATCTGGAGAAGGTACGGAGCAGATATTACTGCAGCTGTGCTCCCATGCTGGGTGGCAGAAGGTCAGCACTTTGCCAAATTTGCATGTGACAGCTGCAGGTTCTGATACTCGTCTAAAACATACTGCTTAAGAGACGGGTCAGGGGTGAGAGCGGAGGGATCCCGTCATCTTCATTTTTCTCCATCTCGACCTCTCCGAACAGCTATTACGCGTCCTTGTCTCAACACAGTCAGGGCCTTAAGGGGAGCGGAGGAACATTCCTCTTTGAGGAGGCACTGAGTAGTTGAAGATGACAGAGGCAGAAAACATTTGTTCTGTTCTGATGGGAGCAAAAAATATATATATTATTTCCTTTCGAGTTCAAGATCCATCAAAGACATACAAAGGAACCTCTGAAAAATACCTTGGGAGAAACATTGATTTCTGATGGATTATGTATCCTTGATAAACAAGCTCTGGCTTTTAAAATGCATAGCTATTAAAAAAAAAATAAAAAGGCCATTTGTGCATAAATGGAACTTAACCAAAGTGATAAATGGGCTGTTTCGCAATCAGGGTATACTTTCCGGGTCTACAATAGCCCAAAAATCAAACCTCAGATTTTTGTGTTTCTCTGATGCCAAAAATTACCTTTTGAGATGGAAATGAACTGCGCAGGATTTCTGAGCTACAGGTCACATACTTGTGTTGAGAAGACAGCAGCGTATAGTGTATTTCTAAACTTGCCCCAGTTTCTTATAGTCCACAAGAGTAAGGTATATAAAGTGAAAAACTGTTGAAATGTACAGCACTGTGCAAAAGTCTCAGGCTTCCTATTTATTTGTGTATTTATTTATTTATTTATTGTTCAAATAAACTTTGTTATAGATTTCTATTTTAGGACTTCCACATTATCGAGTCAGTACAAAAACATTTTAGAGTTCAACAAGTTCATTTTCCAGCACAAAATTAAATGTTACAGGGGAAAAAAAGGTTGTATCTGAGCAGCATATTACATAAGAGAGCACTTTTCAGATTAAAAAAAAGAAAAGAAAACATCATGAAAACTACTGGGTTTTGCTGCAAAATTAAGACGCGAGTGTGACAAAGTGTCCAGAAGAACTGTGGCTGGTTCTGTAAGATGCTCAGTAAAACCTACAGCTCATTTCCTTATAAAACTGCACTCATTGTACCTCAGACTATTTTTTTTTAAGCAAAGGGTCGTCTCACACCAAATATTGACTTTGTTTAATTTATTATGGCTAACTGTTAAAAGTATTTTTAATGTTGAAACATTTAATTTCATTATTTTTAAGCCATTTTTAGTCTCCGGTATTTCTTTACACGTGCCTAAGACTTTTGCACAGTACTTTAAATGACTTTAAGGACAAATTTTCAAGTCCTGTGCAGTAGGGCTGTAATGATACACCCAACTCACGATTCGATTCGTATCGCGATTTTTGACCCACGATTCGATACGCCCACGATTTTTTTAAAAATGTTTTTTTAAAGTAGTAAATTTGACTTATTAACATTTACTTACTTACATTAACTATTTAATAACAAATAATTCAGACCACTGCAGAGAATGAGTAATATGTATGCAAAAATGAACAAATGTATATCCAAAGATTGTTTTATTTCTCAAAATAATACTGTTGAGCCGGAAGCTCTGTTTTTTTCGATTCTGAAAAAGTCATTTTTCCAAATCGTGTAAATCCGTTAAGATTTTTTTTGGGGGCGTGGCTCTCTCACTGTCTCACTCTCATAGGGCCAATGATTTTCTGTGATCGCGGAAAACAGATGGAAATTACGGAATTTTTATGGTGAAACATTGCTCGCGGGCGGCACGGTGGTGTAGTGGTTAGCACTGTCGCCTCACAGCAAGAAGGTCCTGGGTTCGAGCCCCGGGGCCGGCGAGGGCCTTTCTGTGTGGAGTTTGCATGTTCTCCCCGTGTCCGCGTGGGTTTCCTCCGGGTGCTCCGGTTTCCCCCACAGTCCAAAGACATGCAGGTTAGGTTAACTGGTGACTCTAAATTGACCGTAGGTGTGAGTGTGAATGGTTGTCTGTGTCTATGTGTCAGCCCTGTGATGACCTGGCGACTTGTCCAGGGTGTACCCCGCCTTTCGCCCATAGTCAGCTGGGATAGGCTCCAGCTTGCCTGCGACCCTGTAGAAGGATAAAGCGGCTAGAGATAATGAGATGAGATGAGATGAACATTGCTCGCGTGTCAAAATGTAACTGCCGCAGAAGGCTTCCGCCCAAGCAGACATGCCTTCAGTGTTGTCAGATATTGCTAACGTTTTCCACCCCAAAATATGTTCAAAACCAGCCAAAAAGCACCTAAACCTGCCCAATCTGGCAACACTGCATGCCTTTCCGGTCAAGTGATTGTGATTAGCTTGTGGCACACCTAGCCAGCCAATGAGCTGCTTGTTTACAGATTCGCTCCCCGCGTCGCAACCAGAATGGCGACCGCTTAAAAGAAATGAATGCTCTGCCAGTGGCGAGTGTGGACGTTGCGTGACTCGCAGAAGATTGTCGCAGGTCGGCGAAAAAACGACTTACTAATAGATATAAAAAAAATAAAAGTAATTTAAGTAAGTTTAAAATGTAATTTAAATAAAAAGTAAAGTATTCATGAATTGAAGTTTGGAAGCGCCTCTGTTTTTGGGCTGAGGAGAAGTTTGAAAGGGTGTACCGCGATTCTGCCTTCTTGTATCGCGATACGGATCGTGGCTCTGCGTATCGCGATTTCGATTTCAATACGCATATCGTTACAGCCCTACTGTGCAGCGATGTTTGTGCATGGTGGTGACTGTCATAAGAATTGACGTGGTGACGATCCTTGTGGTTTTCTGGAGAGGACCTTTTCTGAAGGACTCACATTTCAACCACATGTGAAGCTCTGCTGCAAATGTGTCGCACATCTGTTTCAGGTCCTGTTTTTTTTTTTTTTACTGTGCAACAACTACTTCAAAAGAGACATATTTTCTGGGGGAAAAAAAACATTAATAACCTCATCATATGGTGAGAGTTTTCCAGCGAGGACATTTCTGACGGACCAAGGATACTGTCTGAGGCACTTAGTTGACAAAAAAAAAGTAACTTCCACTTAAATATCTTTCTACTGTGAATGAAAGTACACTGATCAGCCATAATATTAAAATCACTGACAGGTGAAGTGAATAACATTGATTATCTCATTACAATAGCACCTGTCAAGGGGTGGGATATATTAGGCAGCAAGAGAACAGTCAGTTCTTGAAGTTGATGTCTTGGAAGCAGTTAAAATGGGCAAGCATAAGGATCTGAGCGACTTTGACAAGGGCCAAATTGTGACAGCTAGATGACTGGGTCTGAGCATTTCCCAGTACGCATCATCACGTTCACTGGATCCAAGGAAGGACAACCGGTGAACCGGCAACTTGGGGCACGAAGGCTAACCCATATGGTCCAGTCCCACAGAAGAGCTACTGTAGCACAAACTGCTGAAAAAGTTAATGTTGACACCTTTCTGTTTTAGTCAGCAGTAACTTTTTCAGCAGTTTGTGCTACAGTAGCTCTTCTGTGGGACTGGACCATATGGGCTACCCTTCATTCCCCATGTAAATCAATGAGCCATGACCCTGTCACCAGTTCACCGCTTGTCTTTCCTTGGATTACTGTTGGTAGGTACTAACAACTGCATTGGCCATTTTTCCTGCTTCTCACACATCAACTTCAGGAACTGACTGTTCTCTTGCTGCCTAATATATCCCATCCCTTTGACAGTTGCCACTGTAATGAGATAATCAATGTTATTCACGTCATCTTTCAGTGGTTTTAACATTATGGCTGATCGGTGTATACGTCCCAGGGTAAAACCTAGTCAGGACTAAAAAATGCCATTCTGAACTTAACTAGTAAAATCAAAGTGGAATAATGACATTTGAATGAAATGAACTGACCACAAGGTCAAAACTGAGCCTGCATTTGACTCTTACAAACAAATTTATAACAACTTATGAGACACATTAATGCTGTAGGTAGGATGGATGTGTCCCTGTAAAATAAGGGATAAGAAACTCCAGCATATACTAGTACTGTATATGTACACTGGACCTAGTTACAAGAGTTAGTTGGTGTTATTCAAAAAGACAACCATGATTGTGAAACAGCCCAAATAAAAATGAACTCAAACGATGACCCTTATCAAAAAGAAGTATACTTCAAGTTCATTTAATTAAGTATACTTAAGGAAAGTTAAAGTATATTTCCTTAAGTATACTATACCAAGTATACTGATATCAATGTACTTACAGTATACAACCCCGATTCCAAAAAAGTTGAGACAAAGTACAAATTGTAAATAAAAACGGAATGCAATAATTTACAAATCTCAAAAACTGATATTGTATTCACAATAGAACATAAACAACATATCAAATGTCGAAAGTGAGACATTTTGAAATTTCATGCCAAATATTGGCTCATTTGAAATTTCATGACAGCAACACATCTCAAAAAAGTTGGGACAGGGGCAATAAGAGGCTGGAAAAGTTAAAGGTACAAAAAAGGAACAGCTGGAGGACCAAATTGCAACTCATTAGGTCAATTGGCAATAGGTCATTAACATGACTGGGTATAAAAAGAGCATCTTGGAGTGGCAGCGGCTCTCAGAAGTAAAGATGGGAAGAGGATCACCAATCCCCCTAATTCTGTGCCGACAAATAGTGGAGCAATATCAGAAAGGAGTTCGACAGTGTAAAATTGCAAAGAGTTTGAACATATCATCATCTACAGTGCATAATATCATCAAAAGATTCAGAGAATCTGGAAGAATCTCTGTGCGTAAGGGTCAAGGCTGGAAAACCATACTGGGTGCCCGTGATCTTCGGGCCCTTAGACGGCACTGCATCACATACAGGCATGCTTCTGTATTGGAAATCACAAAATGGGCTCAGGAATATTTCCAGAGAACATTATCTGTGAACACAATTCACCATGCCATCCGCCGTTGCCAGCTAAAACTCGATAGTTCAAAGAAGAAGCCGTATCTAAACATGATCCAGAAGCGCAGACGTCTTCTCTGGGCCAAGGCTCATTTAAAATGGACTGTGGCAAAGTGGAAAACTGTTCTGTGGTCAGACGAATCAAAATTTGAAGTTCTTTATGGAAATCAGGTACGCCGTGTCATTCGGACTAAAGAGGAGAAGGACGACCCAAGTTGTTATCGGCGCTCAGTTCAGAAGCCTGCATCTCTGATGGTATGGGGTTGCATTAGTGCATGTGGCATGGGCAGCTTACACATCTGGAAAGACACCATCAATGCTGAAAGGTATATCCAGGTTCTAGAGCAACATATGCTCCCATCCAGACGACGTCTCTTTCAGGGAAGACCTTGCATTTTCCAACATGACAATGCCAAACCACATACTGCATCAATTACAGCATCATGGCTGCATAGAAGAAGGGTCCGGGTACTGAACTGGTCAGCCTGCAGTCCAGATCTTTCACCCATAGAAAACATTTGGCGCATCATAAAACGAAAGATACGACAAAAAAAGACCTAAGACAGTTGAGCAACTAGAATCCTACATTAGACAAGAATGGGTTAACATTCCTATCCCTAAACTTGAGCAACTTGTCTCCTCAGTCCCCAGACGTTTACAGACTGTTGTAAAGAGAAAAGGGGATGTCTCACAGTGGTAAACATGGCCTTGTCCCAACTTTTTTGAGATGTGGTGTTGTCATGAAATTTAAAATCACCTATTTTTTCTCTTTAAATGATACATTTTCTCAGTTTAAAATTTGATATGTCATCTATGTTCTATTCTGAATAAAATATGGAATTTTGAAACTTCCACATCATTGCATTCCGTTTTTATTTACAATTTGTACTTTGTCCCGACTTTTTTGGAATCGGGGTTGTACTCGTAAGTAAACTAATCTAATACTTCTTGCGACTAAATTGGCCTACTGTTAGTTTATAAAAAGTATACTTTAAGTCTAAGAGAAGTCAACTTTGAGTATACAACTAGTATTTTTTATTTTGTACTGCAAGTACAAAACTTGTATACTTTTTTATATATTTATTTACTTTTTTATATACAAATAAACTTATATACTAATAGTTTACTAACTCTATACTTGTAATCCACTCTTTAGTTTACAAAAGCATACTTCATAGTATACTGGAAATATACTATGACTTTCCTTGTTTTATACTTCTAGTCCACTTTTTAGTTTACTAAAGTATGCTTTGTAGTATGCTGGAAATATACTATTGGTTTACTCGTTACACACTTCTAGTCCACTTTTTAGTTTATAAAAGTATACTTTATAGCATATTGGAAATATACTATTAGTTCCTGGTTATATACATCTAGTCCACGTTTTAGTTTTGAAGTATACTGCACGTTACCCTATTAATTAGTTTTCTAGCCCTAACCCTTACCTCATGCACACTACCAGTAGACAACTTTAAGTGTTTTGTACCTTAAATTACAATGACATTATAAAGGTAAGAATTTACAAAATAACAACAGATACTCAGGATTAAGAATATATTCATTTTCTTTAAAAATCGAAATTTAAAGTAACATTGTATCAAATGCCAAAGTATAAAAACACGTCAACATGACAACTGAAATTGACATCCAAGCTCTAAAGAAAAAGAAATTTAAAAAAAAATTAATTATCCCACTCAGGAGAAATAAATAATAATTAAAAAAAACTTATATGGAACCACAGACATACCTAAGAGTCAACAATGCTGAAGAACGACTACAGAGCAAGTCCACTTAAACATAAGGCGCAAATATTTGAATATTACACTTTTGTTAAGTATATCTTGATCAAAAGTTTAAGTTTAATACACTTAGACTTTTCTATATACTTTTCAGTATAAGCCAAGTATACTTATGTATAACTTTATTAAGTATATCTCTGATAAGCACATAAAAATAAACTGAAAGCATACTCTCTTATTTTTAGTTTAAAAGAAGTATACTAGAAGCACACTTGAATAAACTTCTTTTTTTCGTAAGGGGAACCATTTTGAAAAGAACTGTTACTTGTCCAGTGGGCATAATAAACAATCTATAGTAGCCTGTGAGTGAAAAATACATTAACAATCCAAAAACATAGCAGCAAATCAGAAAGCGCGACAACAAAATCAAAAACACAAGAGCAAATCTTTAGAAAACACGATCGCGAAACCAAAACATAACACAACATTCGCAAATACATCAACCTTAATGCAAAACAGAAAGGGTCAGTTGTTCAAACTTGAATTTAAACTTTACTTGCTAGTTGCTGATTGGACACAGTGTTACTCTTGTTATTATAATGATAAATTACTGTGGGTTTTTTTTTTCCCTTTAGGCAGGTTTTTAGTATTTGCGTACACATATTAATGCCATACAAATTTTCACAATATATCCAAAATAACATTATATGAATGTTCTTGATCAAACACTAAGCACAAATCAAAGCATCAGCAGTTTCTTTTCGGCTCATATTTCCTCTTGGCCCTGCATTTTCTAATGGAAGCAATCAGCAACGAGCATGTAATGTTAAGGACCCACCCTTTCCATTTGGAGATGATGTATGTTCATGTCTTTCTGAGCCTGTTGTGATGTATTTGGTTTTGCTGTTACGTTGTCCGACTTGCTGTCATATTTCTGAATTTGTTGTTTTTGCGTTTTTAGTTCATGTGTTTCGCATAAATTCTTAGTTCAGGTGATGAAAAGGATAAGAACATGAGAAATAGCGTGGACCCATTATGGTTGATTAATAGCCTGGCAAGCCAGACTAAATGTGAATATTTAGTCTGGCCTCGATCCGTAGACATTTCCGACGGGTGGGGGTGGAACAAACTGCTGTCTTTCAAACTGTCTCTGTGCGTATAGGCCAACGCTCTGACCAGTCAGCGCAACAGTGACTGTGACGTAGTCAGAGCGCGCAGTGGGGGAGACCTTGAAATAAATAATTTTTCAAAATGCGTATTAATTAATAAACAGGTTCTAGATATTAAGAAGTTTGGAGATAATGACCAGAAGTTTGGAGTCTGTACCACATACTTAACATACACTCTTATTTTTTTCAAGTGTTTTTCAAGGGTTTGCTTAAACTGTTTTTGAGAGTTTTTATTTAGTGGTGTTTGGTGAAATAATTTCCCTTAAATTTAAAATAACGGGAAAATAAGAAACAATCAAAAAGTAATGTTTCAAAGCTGTTTATTAATTCTTCGCACTGCACAAACTAGCCCCATCCTTTTGGCTACCAGCGGAGCCAGCTGGTAGATCAGACTTTTGCCATAGCCGGTCGGCAAAACAGCGAAAACGTCCTTCTTGAAAAGGAATGAGCGGAGAGCCTCTTCCTGCTCATGTTTCAACGAAAACTCCAAGTCTAATTCTTCTAAAACTGATTCCAAAGCGGAGTCAAACGCGCGCTGTTCACTAGCCGTAGCCATCTTTCCTGTTGTGCTTTCTCCAGCGTCGCGCAGCTTTGTCGTCACTCCTGCAAAAGCCCGCCCAAAGAATCCAAACAAAAACCTTGCGTTGTGATTGGCGGGCACGATTTGATGCCCGGGGTGTTTTTGTTTATATGGTGCGAGGCTAGACCCACTCGCTAGGCAAAAATATTTTTGGCCGCTAGGCGGGTGGGTCTAGTTTACTAGGCTAGTTGATTAACAGTTATTCCACAAAATCGAGTCGTACATGAGCTGATAGCCAACGAGGTGCGTAGCATCCAGTTGGCTATAAGCCGCATACAACGAGATTGAGTGGAATAACTGTTTTATTCTATCCACATTCACTGGATTTTGAGAAACAGAGCATTTTTATTTTGTACAAATTCGATAAATAAAAACTTATACAAAATGTCTGACAAAATAATTTCCGCTTAGAATGTAAACAAACTGGTGAAGTGACAGTAGCAATTTCTGAAAAATGCTATAATAATAATAATAATAATAATAATAATAATTCTTGAAAAATAAAAATAAAAAAGATACGTTCTTATCATCAAATACTTTTATTCCATATTTTGTTGCTTTTTTTTTGTATTTTTTGGAGTTTTGCTTTCGAGTAGAGTTTTTATTTCATCCTCGGTTGGTTCAGCAACACGCTCCGCCATTTTGTTTTTTCTCTATTCACGGTATATGAGCTGATAGCCTAGTAGTAGGGTAGCCAATTAGAGCATGCAATTGCTCATCCAGTAAATTTGGATAGAATAATAAGGAATATCCCTGATGGTAAACTATAGCCTCATTTTATATTTCATCCCATTTCATTTGCAGGCTGAACAGACTGGCAGGAAAAAGGATCCGTTTATTGTGGCTTATGTACATTTCTACAGCAAAGCCACCTGGGAAAAAAGAGACTCTCTATTTAAATATTGTAATATACTTTTTCAGACTCATCAAATGGATTGCAGCTTCACATAAGCAAAAAAAGGTCTATGCCCTTCAAGCATGATAATGTTTTTGATATCTGAGCCATACAGTGGCATTAAGTAGTAGCCAATGGTGGCTAGAAAACTGCCCCAGGGAGGCCAAGTCTAGACACAAAACTTGTCTGTAAAGTCTCCAGAATACATAAGCTGTCAGGGTCCATAGGCAGACCAGGCTTGATTTGACTGGCATTTACATTAGAATTACTTTCACAGCACCAGAATGAAAAGTGGAAGGAAAAAAAAAACAACTTCTCTTTCGGAAGCCGATCAATCTTTCTAACACTTAACTACTCTCGTCCATGCCAGTCATCCAGAATAGGGATCACAGACACTGACCCATGATAGGTGCTCCATGCCAATTACCATTACTGCATTTCAAGCACACTAAGTCGGCGCCAATACCGTCAAGGTTCCTCAAGCAGCTGAAGGCGGTGAATGCAGGACCTTCCAGATCAGGCCACACTGAACCTGATTATTAACTCATCCAAGCAATCTGCATGAGAGACACTATTACAAGCACGCTGAGGTGAAAACCTTACGCAACAAGGTTGCATAACATCTGCTAAATCATTTATTTGCTCTTTTTACCACTGCACTGTTGAATTTGTAAATCTGATTGGTCAGAATGTGTTGTTTCATTTTCTATAAATGCAGCTGTGGCAACAAAGAAAATCACAGGTTTATATTAATGCTACTGTTCTAATACCGTTTGCGTTTCCAGTTGAGAGCACGCTGTGCACGTTTTGGCTGCTGCTTCTTACCGGAACTTTTTATTTTCTTTTTTCCTCCCCTTTTTATGTTTCTATGGTTTGATGTTTGTTCTTCGTTTGAATGTTTTGTCTGCCATTAGTGGCGTAGCTCCAGACCCAGTTTTGGGTGTCAGTTTCCTTCAGGCCTTGGTCCGCCATGGGCGATGCCTGTGCTTCTCAGTATGGACTGCAGTGAGCTTGTTGCTCTCTTTAACATCGGAGTTGCCCAGCGCTCTGTGTGGCGGTGCGTCTGTGCCCGCTTTCTGGATCCATGGCACAGTCAGAGATGTCCGCAAGCGCCGGCGACCGGCGGTTTTCTCCGCCTACACAGACGGTCTGCGCCGGCTACTCGATCCCAGAAAAAAGTAAAAACTTGCCCTTCAACGTTCAAGTGATTTATATTGTCTCCGCTGCCCATAATTTGCTGCAAATCCGATTAGTTATTTGCACTTACACTTTATAAGTATGAAGCCTTCGCTAAGGGACCAGACATCTCTATGGGAACTTCAGCACTCCGGGTAGCTTCTGGATATGAAAATAACAATTCTTAGATCTGAAAATATTAATTACGATTTATATATACAAACCTGCAGAAAACAGATTTTGTATTTATTTGGCCCACGGAAAGTTTTAGTTTCTTCTTCGGTGGCATTTTGTGAAAACCGACTGAAATCGTCTGCAGCAACCACCAACTGCATCTTTACCATCATCTGCTATGGCATGGTCACATGGTCTGGCTCAGCCGTGTGCAAATATTTATGCTGAAATTAAAACTATACAATACACAACACCACACCAAAAGTACATCAAGTACATTACGCATGCACCAAATAAGCTCCCCATGTAGTTATGCTACAGAGCCAGGCAGCGTACTACAGAGGGGAACTGAGAAAGCCAAGCACACGCACATCTGGAGGGAAATTTCAGATATAATTTGCAAGTATTTTACAGGGAAATGGTTAGTAATTTATTAGCTGAAAATGCACCAGAAGGCATGTAAATTTCAAAATTTTCTGGGGGGGGCATGCCCTAAGATTCCCTCCTAACATTAGCACACCACAGGCGCGCCACGGCGGCTTTGCCACCACAAATTCCAGAGCCACCTACTACTATTTTTTTAGCCAGCTACTTCAGATTTTCTGGAGAACCCTGCGCGGTGTTCCGAGCGATGTTGCCCAGTGGCGTTGCGGTGGCTGTGCAAGTGGTTTGGGACATACCTTTGTGCGCCTTTTGGTGGGATTGTGGGCAGCAATGCCACTGGAATTACATCCTGACCCTCTTTTGGTGGACTTTTTTTTTTTGTGTAATTTTAAAATGACCTTGGGTTTGAGAAAGGCACTAAAAAGTTGAAATTATCTCATCTCATTATCTCCAGCCGCTTTATCCTGTTCTACAGGGTCGCAGGCAAGCTGGAGCCTATCCCAGCTGACTATGGGCGAAAGGCGGGGTACACCCTGGACAAGTCACCAGGTCATCACAGGGCTGACACATAGACACAAACAACCATTCACACTCACATTCACACCTACGGTCAATTTAGAGTCACCAGTTAACCTAACCTGCATGTCTTTGGACTGTGGGGGAAACCGGAGCACCCGGAGGAAACCCACGCGGACACGGAGAGAACATGCAAACTCCACACAGAAAGGCCCTCGCCGGCCACGGGGCTCGAACCCAGACCTTCTTGCTGTGAGGCGACAGCGCTAACCACTACACCACCGTGCCGCCCAGTTGAAATTATTATGATAATAATACTACGTTATCCCTTCTATGATAACTGATTACACGGGGTCTTGTGTGGCATAAATACAGTAGATTAAGAAAAGCATGCAGTTTGGTGGCGCGTATGAATGCAGCGGCTTGGTGCTCCCTGAAGTTTGCTGTTTTTATTTGTACCTCAGGGAGTGCTATCTGAATCTCATTATATTGTTGTTGTCTGACTCCAATATAATGACAATAAAGATATCTGAATCTGAATCTACTGGTGAAATCCTGAAGTTTTCTTCTTTGGAGGAGGTTTGTTGATATCATTTTTGGAAGGAGTCTCCAGTGTCAGCGAATTTGTCACAATCAGAGGTAAAGCTGGAACATTTTGCTAGTTTTCCCATTATGGGGAAAGTCTTCAGGATGGACGGCTTTGTGCTTTTTCGTTAACCTTTTTTTTTTCGTCTTATTAATATCAAGAGTGTGAATAAAGGGAGCCTGGTGACGGAACATTTCTATATAATAAGTAATAACAGGAAGTAACCTGTTTAATGGATGCTTAAAGTATAGGTACATATAGATAAACAGCATAAAAGTATGATTTGATTCTTGTAATGAATAAAATGTTTTAGTATTGACAACCTGCTGGGGTATTCCAGGAATAAAACACGTCAGGATGTGCTCTGAACTCTAACTCTGCTTTGTGTCAGGCGACAAACACCACTATGCTGTTGATTATTTTCCTACAACAGCACAGCTCATTGTGCATTCCTCACATTCTCTTTGATTCATCTTCTTATTAAGGGGAGATAATGTCATCCCAGAACAGTGCATTCTTGCTCTGTGCTTGCAGATAAGCAGGCCTGTTATCATCCAGGATCCGTTAAATTGAGAGTCTGGTGGAGTATTGTCCTGAGAGCACTTCCGCTCGGCGGGGCTGCGACATACCGAGCAGCCCGACTGCAGGAGGTTGAAGGCAAGAGAAGAGACACGTGTGGGCAGTTATAGTGGAGACTTGATAGAGGTGGTAATCTCTTCTCGCTTTGTGATGGGAGCACATTATTTCTCTCCTGTGTTGTTCTGGGAGGAGAAAAACGTTCCATCAGAGACAGGCCGTGGCACCTGAGACGCTCTCTCGGTCACAGCGGGGGCTGAGAGATTAGCTTAACTTATCCTGCTGACAGACTCAAGCCACACAAGATAAATAGGTGCGATCTTGCTTTAAATGGGTCTCGGGATGATTCGGATCTTAATTGGTCTTTTTGGTCAGCAAAACACCAGTAGATCTGCTGGAACAAGCCATGAGAAGAAGAGTCAAGGGCACTGTGCAGGAGACATCCCTAATTTAAGATCAATTCCCTAATTCCTGATAAGCCTCTCAGGCCTCTCGGTGACATTAGTAAGCCTGGGATGTTTGGGTAATAATTAAGGACAGGCTTTGCTATACCCGAATATAATCCATCAGTGATGAAGAGAAAATTGCTAGCAGTCGTCACAGTGACGAATGTATTTATCATATTTATCATTAAGTCATATTTTCTAGAAATCGCTCCACAAATCCCTCAGTTTGCTGAAATCCAGCCCCAGTGAAGAGACAGCAGGAAGTATAAACAATGAGCATGTGCTTGTGACCAATAAAAATCATCTACACATCATGACTAAATGGGCGCCGAGCTTTTGACCAGTCGCAGTGAGTCTTAGTCGGCCTGGTGTGTTGGTGTAATTATCTCTGCGTGAACCGAACAATGGCACAGTCTAAGCTGATGAAGTTTGTTGGGCGGGCTTCTTCAAGCACTAAGGGCCGAAACGGCCACAGGGGAGACACACTCAGAGCCCTGACTGTCCCTGAGCACATCGTTCAGTGTCAGTAATACAGGGGTCGGTTAACAAACAAAGTCAGCCGACAAGCAACTGAAGGGAGCTATGTTTCAGGTGGCGTGGCGTGTTGAGTCCCTGAGGGCGAACGTACGATGAAAAACACGGTGTGATTCTGTGTTTGGCTTGATTTCTTCACTGCTGGTTGATCCAAGACTCTATTCAATTGTAAATCAAGTTTTGTGTTGAAGGGACTAAAGGGAGTCCGAACATCTCTTTCGAATAATTCCATGCTAAAGTAACCTTCAGTAAGCTCAAACTAAAGAGGTTTATTTGAGCTTGATGGTGCACAGGGCATCCAAAATCAAGTCTTTCGTATCAGAGGCTGGAGTGGAGCCTAAATTTTATATGTAATGGAGAGACCGAGCTGTATCTGTACAGATATTTGAATTGTGTCAGTTTAATTGGTATAAACTTGTACTAAGTCCGCTTTGATAAGTTGGTAACTCAGAAAAAATACAAACTAAGTGAAGAAGCAGTGATGAATACTTCTTCGACTTGATTTTTCAAGGAAAAAAAAAAGTGGAGAATATTTTTCAGAGCCCAGGGGGCACTCTGCATTCTTATAAAGTAATTAAGCATACCTGGTCATAACCTTGTGAATTTTGGGAGGCAGTTGAGAGTACAATATTTCAAGCTATTAAACTGGCAGTGCTGAGAATGTACTGAACAGGAATGGCCTTGACATTGATAAGAGAAAATCTGTGCTCAATGTATTCCACATTTCTTTTGACAGAAATTCTTTAGTCATGGACCAATTTCCTTTCTTTATCACAATACATCACTTTCAGCAAAAATCAATACGACATAGCTTGAATAAACCTAAGCGCTTTAATAAATCGAGGTGGTTTTGATCAGAAATTTTCACAGTATCATTGCCTAGTCTGAAAGTAGACACATGCGCAGTAGAGGCTGGGGTCTCTCCTCTCTTCTTTTCCTCCATTATCCCGCTTTTTGTTATGTTTATTGGAAGCAAATGGCTGTTAATAAATGCCATACACTTCGCCATCATTCTTTCCTGATTCATCTTCTGAGGGTCAGAATGATTTTTGTTGTAGGATGTGTTTAATGAAGCTGAAAAAACCAACAGCGTTTTTCTACACCTACTTGCAAATGAGCTGCCGTAAGTCATAATGCACATGCATGAAAATATTCCAAAAAGCTGATATGTTGGCCAGGCTTTCATGAAGTGCACAAGGCATGACCGCAGTGGAGTAAAGAACTTGACTGGATCAAACTGAATAGGTTGAGGGTAATAGACGGAAATGCACTTTAAATGGCATTTTGAAAAAGTCGGCAGTGAGCTAAACAATCATACATCGTGACTAACTGTGAAACTGTGACAAAGTAACAACCCTAGCCTAGACTTATAATAATAAAAAAAAGATGATACACGGGGCAACTTTTCAGGCAATGTTGCTGGGCAATTTTGCTTCAACGCTTTCCCATTGAGGGGTGGCACGGTGGTGTAGTGGTTAGTGCTGTCACCTCACAGCAAGAAGGTCCGGGTTCGAGCCCTGTGGCCAGCAAGGGCCTTTCTGTGCGGAGTCTGCATGTTGTCCGCGTGGGTTTCCTCCGGGTGCTCCAGTTTCCCCCACAGTCCAAAGACATGCAGGCTAGGTTAACTGGTGACTCTAAAGTGAGTGTGAATGGTTGTCTGTGTCTATGTGTCAGCCCTGTGATGATCTGGCGACTTGTCCAGGGTGTACCCTGCCTTTCGCCCGTAGTCAGCTGGGATAGGCTCCAGCTTGCCTGCGACCCTGTAGAACAGGATAAAGTGGCTAGAGATAATGAGATGAGACTTTCCCATTGAAATTGGGCAACATAATTTCTATCTGAACGATTCTGATCGTTCTGGGCAACTTTTTAAGATCATCCAATCAGAGTGCTAACAGTGAATCACATGACCACCTGAGAGCTTCTGAAATTTTCAACCAAGATGGCGGTGTCTCTTTGAGTGGAGCGAAGAAAAACAGAGACAACTTATATCTTTTTATGCTAGTAAGTTGTTATGTATAAACCCAAAGTGGTGAATTTACCTTGGTAAATGCTTAGAAAACCAACAGACATCTATTTTTATGTGCTCAGGTTGTAATTAAGACCTGGAATTTTTTCAGCTAAGTGTAAACTGCCGTTAGCTAACCACCGCTCCATGGAGACGGAATGGGATTTAGGTAACTAGCGGTAGTTTTTGCTAACACAGTTAGCTGAAAGTTATTGCTAGCTATGTAGGGATAACGTTAGCGCTCTTGTGTCAAGTTAAAAGTGATGGGCAGCTCATGATTTTTTTTTTTTTGTCTAACTTATCGTCTGATCTAATTCACATACAGAGCACGACTACTTGTGGAACCCGGCGGTGAAACAATACAAACTTTGGGATCTAAAAAAGAAAGCGTTTCAGGAGCTCTGTCACTCCCTTTTCCTCCTCAGCAGCCGTTTCGTGGTCCATGTCCTTTTTTCTTTTTTGCTGAGATGAGAATTAAACGATTGTTTTCGCCAGTTATGAGCTATAGCATATATGACTGAGACGTAGCATTTTTAAAGAGATATAAAACCTGTTAACAAAATAATGTGGCTATTTTGACTGTTAAAATAACTGCAAATTATCTTTTGACCAGAGTATCTATTCAGCTTTGTTCCAGAAGTGATATTTGAGCGAAATAAAGGCTGAAGCCAAGGCAAAAGCGACAGCTGCAAATGTTTCCATCTTTGCGGTGTCCGTCTCCCTGGCAATAGATTTGCTCTTATCTGACTGGTTGTTGCCAACTGTCTGTTGCCCTACTTAGTTGCCCCGTATCTCACCTGGTTGCCCGTTGCCGACAACATTGTCCAAAAAGTTGCGTTAATATTCCTTAGAGCACGAGGAACCAAGCCTCAAAAAGAAGAACCTATCCTCCTTTGTTTGTAATACTTTATACTTTTACAAAACTACAATAGAGCACAAGAATGGAAGTGACATTAACAGAGAAACTAAAGACCTCGGAGGAATGACAAGGATTGATGGTGAAAGTCTATCATGAAATAAATTTCAACATAACGAATAATAAATGAATATGAGTACATGGAAAAGAAACGAATGGTCCAGAAAACGCTGAAATTTCGTGCAGGGACTGCCAGTCAGGCTAATGTGTAGCTAATTATAAATCATAACATAGCAGGAGTTTTAAAGCTAAAAGATGATAAATGAAGCAGAAACAATTATCTGAAACCAATTCTGTCTTCAGACATTTTCTTTAGTGCCGGAACAATGCCCAATTGGTGTCCTCAAATAACGTTTGGCTTTTTCTGAGTGTGAATCGTCATTCAGCCTCTCCGCCACCATTTAATAACCAGGAACAATAAAACCTGCTCATTATAATCAAGGCACTGCCCTTAAAGAGGAGCAGGTGGCAGATCCAAATATATGTCCAGAAATGAAATCAGGCCATGGTGTAAGCATTAATCACGGGTTACGCTGACCAGGAAATGAAATCAGAAGACAAAGAAATATTGGTCATTTTGAAGTTAAGGACAGATGATACGCTCGGTTGTAGCTTCTCATCAATCTATCACTGATATAAATGTAATAAAGCTTCAGACAATGCAAAGAATCCCAGTGAGATATGTTGTAAATGAAAGCCCCATGCTTTGGGTTCTTCATGTAAAAAGGGGGGACTCTAGCTAATGAGTAATTAGGCCGTTGTGTAGAGGGACAGAAAAGGTCACCGGTAATTTGAAGCCCTCTGACACAGCTGTGGAACTAATTGTGTCCGTCAGACTGGCATTGATTCTCGTTTGAAATAAAACCGGCCCTGCTTTTTGACATGCAGCGTTGACAGATACTGTCTGCCACGAGGCTGGCTATTCAGTGCTCAGCCTTAATCCCTAGCCCTTACCGAGCCTCCAAATTGGCTATGCTCTCTTGACAGGGGCTGGTGTTTCTGCCAGACCAGGGGTGTTAGTCCAGAGCCTGCCCTCCCCTGCTGCTCTCTACGCTGACATTAGTCTTTTGCTTTCTTAATAAACCTCAGAAGCACAAGCTGAATTCGTTGGCTTGAAGCACATAGCCTAGTTTCATTTCTTTTCATCGTCACCGAGTACAGTGTTGTGGAAGGGTTTGATATGTAAGCAACGCCCAGGGTGAACCGTGAGGACTTCCAATAGACTGTTTGATTTACGAGCCACCTACTTTCCCTTGTCTGAGCGTGATCAATGCTGGGTTTAAAGCAGGCTGTGGTATATTTTCACTTGAGCTCACATACAGTTAACGTGGATGACGGCACCAGTCCCCTGAGGTTTCACTAATCATCAGGTTTGCCTGGCTGGTCCCTTCTGCCAAAGCATGCAGGAAAGGAATTAAAAGCAGCTATTGACCAAATTGACTGTTGGCTTCAGGAGGGCTGGCTGAATGTGTGGTGTACTACTAAGCAAGGGACTCCCGCCAGCTTCTACACTTTTCAGTAGCAGAGCGTTCAAAATAGTTTCAGACTCTCAGTGTGAATCTTAGAGATATTCCACTAGTACCAGCATGCTATTACAAAAAAAAAAAGAAGACTTAACCAGGGACAAAGACTGACAGGAAGCAATCCACAAAGGCAAACATCTCAAAGAAACCAGAGCAACTGTTTTGATTTTTTTCCCCCCAGCATTTCTTCCATTTGTGCACACAGCAATGATTAAGATCTCAGATTAACTTTCCTAAGGGTATTTTAATGATCTGGCTCTAAATATCCATACATTGGATTCTTTTATTGCTTCATTCAGAATTCTTTCTTTCCTCAATATACAACGTGCCCTCCCTAAAATTTTTCTTATGGTCAAAACTCACCTTCATCAAGTCTATCATAATCAGCACTGAAGGTTATGCTTTTTTATATCAAACGAGACCGTCAATGACAGCATAGCTCACTCCGGCCTCATCTAGTCGAGAAGGAACAATCTAAAGTGTACTAAATGTTGCAAGCTATATAGGCTATATTCAAGCTACAACCCCGATTCCAAAAAAGTTGGGACAAAGTACAAATTGTAAATAAAAACGGAATGCAATAATTTACAAATCTCAAAAACTGATATTGTATTCACAATAGAACATAGACAACATATCAAATGTCGAAAGTGAGACATTTTGAAATTTCATGCCACATATTGGCTCATTTGAAATTTCATGACAGCAACACATCTCAAAAAAGTTGGGACAGGGGCAATAAGAGGCTGGAAAAGTTAAAGGTGGAAAAAAGGAAGAGCTGGAGGACCAAATTGCAACTCATTAGGTCAATTGGCAATAGGTCATTAACATGACTGGGTATAAAAAGAGTATCTTGGAGTGGCAGCGGCTCTCAGAAGTAAAGATGGGAAGAAGATCACCAATCCCCCTAATTCTGCGCCGACAAATAGTGGAGCAATATCAGAAAGGAGTTCGACAGTGTAAAATTGCAAAGAGTTTGAACATATCATCATCTACAGTGCATAATATCATCAAAAGATTCAGAGAATCTGGAAGAATCTCTGTGCGTAAGGGTCAAGGCCGGAAAACCATACTGGGTGTCCGTGATCTTCGGGCCCTTAGACGGCACTGCATCACATACAGGCATGCTTCTGTATTGGAAATCACAAAATGGGCTCAGGAATATTTCCAGAGAACATTATCTGTGAACACAATTCAATGTGCCACCCGCCGTTGCCAGCTAAAACTCGATAGTTCAAAGAAGAAGCCGTATCTAAACATGATCCAGAAGCGCAGACGTCTTCTCTGGGCCAAGACTCATTTAAAATGGACTGTGGCAAAGTGGAAAACTGTTCTGTGGTCAGACGAATCAAAATTTGAAGTTCTTTATGGAAATCAGGTACACTGTGTCATTCAGACTAAAGAGGAGAAGGACGACCCAAGTTGTTATCAGCGCTCAGTTCAGAAGCCTGCATCTCTGATGGTATGGGGTTGCATTAGTGCGTGTGGCATGGGCAGCTTACACATCTGGAAAGACACCATCAATGCTGAAAGGTATATCCAGGTTCTAGAGCAACATATGCTCCCATCCAGACGACATCTCTTTCAGGGAAGACCTTGCATTTTCCAACATGACAATGCCAAACCACATACTGCATCAATTACAGCATCATGGCTGCGTAGAAGAAGGGTCCGGGTACTGAACTGGCCAGCCTGCAGTCCAGATCTTTCACCCATAGAAAACATTTGGCGCATCATAAAACGGAAGATACAACAAAAAAGACCTAAGACAGTTGCGCAACTAGAATCCTACATTAGACAAGAATGGGTTAACATTCCTATCCCTAAACTTGAGCAACTTGTCTCCTCAGTCCCCAGACGTTTACAGACTGTTGTAAAGAGAAAAGGGGATGTCTCACAGTGGTAAACATGGCCTTGTCCCAACTTTTTTGAGATGTGTTGTTGTCATGAAATTTAAAATCACCTAATTTTTCTCTCTAAATGATACATTTTCTCAGTTTAAACATTTGATATGTCATCTATGTTCTATTCTGAATAAAATATGGAATTTTGAAACTTCCACATCATTGCATTCCGTTTTTATTCACAATTTGTACTTTGTCCCAACTTTTTTGGAATCGGGGTTGTATATATAGAAGCTATATACACCCTAGGAATACCGACCTATTTGCCAGAAAGAATCCAAAATGACGAGGAATTGACCGAGAAGAAGCGATTTTTGTTGAACTGCTCATTAAGGCTTAATTACTCCATAATTTCATTAACAATTGTCATGAAGCAAATCTGGGTAGAAGTTATTTGCACCTTAGGTACCTCTACCTTCATGCCAAAAAGAATCAAAAATCGGTGAAGAATTGAGGGTGAAGAAGCGATTTGTGTGGAAACTGCTCATCAGGGCTTAATTACTCCATAGCTTCATTATTAATTGCAATTATGCAAATTTGGATAGAAACTATATGCACCCCAGGCAGATCTACCTTCCTGCCAAAAAGAATAAAAATCAGTGATGAACTGAGAGAGAAAAAGCGATTTTCGTGAAATGCGGACGATGTTGGACGGACAACACATGTTGGCATAAGCTCATCGCCTATCCATCCATCCATCCTTCAATCCATCCATTATCTGTAGCCGCTTATGCTGTCCAGGGTTGCAGGCAAGCTGGAGCCTATCCCAGCTGACTATGAGCAAGAGGCAGGGTACACCCTGGACAAGTCGCCAAATCATAACACATAGAGACAAACAACCATTCACACTCACACCTACGGTCAATTTAGAGCCAACAATTAGCCTAACCGCATGTCTTTGGGGGAAACCGGAGCACCCGGAGGAAACCCACGCAGACACAGTGAGAACATGCAAACTCCACACAGAAAGGCCCCCGTCAGCCGCTGGGCTCAAACCCAGGACCTTCTTGCTGTGAGATGTCAGTGCTAACCACTACACCACTGTGCCACCCCCGCATGAGCTAATAAAACTCAAAACAATGTGCTGTATAGGAACATTTCATTGTGTTATGGGCAGCCAAATCATATCCAATGAAATCAAGCTTATGCATGGCAACCCTTCCTTATAGATCGAAGCCTCTCTTCATCCACCAAATTCCGCCAAATGCACAAGCAGAGGTTAGGGCAGGATAATGTTTCCAATCTGTAATAATAATACAGGGAACTGCCACCTTAATCAGCCCTGAACTCGGCTTAGCCTGGCCTTATTGCAAATATTACAGAGGTAATTTACGCCACTGCTGAGAATCTCTGGATTTTATTTAAGGCTTTTGGGATGATGCTGAGCAGTGACAATGGCCATCCATCTTTCTAAACAGCCCTAATCTTAACGGAGGATCCCGGCCTCCGATTGTGCCGTTGATGGATAGCTCTTCATTTTTCCTCTCTCACTCTCCTGCCTGAGGACTTTCTATTATCGTAGCAAGTAAGCTACGTGGCCAAAACCCACTCTGGCCTCGAGTGTGTGGTGCGACGATCAGGCCCAACATGGTAAGGACTTAACAAAGAATTAGACTCGCATTCCTTTGCGCTGTGTCTTGTAAACATTGTAGCCTTGTTGCAAATTGCTGTAAACATAACTTCATGCTTATCTCGCTGTTCGACAGTAGAAGCACTGCGCTTTCCTGTTTCAAAAGCTGGCACAAGTAACTACGGTCTGAATTACACACTCGGTACTTAGAAACTTAATAAAAGTAAATGTGCAGATTTTTTTTACTACCTTTCTTCAGCTGAATAGACCAAGCCTTTAGTCATGCCTCATAGACCAGATTTGATTGGACAAGTTCTTGTCCCTTAGTTATTCTCTGACTTTGCACAAGGGACTTTCAGGGATTTGTAGGTAAGACAGACTTAAATAGCAGTCACAGGATCTCTGCCTTAGTCACAAAGGAGCAGAGACACGACTCATTTATCCCAAGGGTCCACAGTAAGACTGCCTTTGATACGGGGATGTCAAGTACTCCCACTACACATAAAACCAAATAGTACTGAGCTACCCCAGTTAAAAAAAAAAAAAAAAAAAAAAAAAAAGAGAAGGGAGATTCTTCAGATTTGGAGTGTATTTATGCGCTTAGAGAATGCATCAGCCGAGATGCCAAAGGAATGTGGGCAGGGGCACTGCAGGGCTCATGGCGCTGTCAGCCTGTCAGCCGCACTGAACCATCAGCGTCAGCTTATGAGGCAACCTCCAGCCTCCTTTCAGCACGGCCCAATAGACCCACAGAGAGGCAGACAAGGAGAAAACAAGCTTAACTGCTCAAGATTCAAGGTAAACAGCTCTCATCCCCTCTGGATTTAAGGAAAAGCCAGCAAATTCTGTTCAGACTTGTCCTTGCGAACAATGCTGGATCAACACAACGCGCCTGGTTAATGAAGGCAAACTTGCATCGCTCTTGGCACTTTCTCCAGCATTGATGCTCCGGTGGCGGTGATCAAAAGGTTAACCCTGATAGCTGGTACACGTGTAAAAAAAAAAAAATATATATATATATATATGTACAAATCACCAATTATGCCTTAACTTTGTTTGAAAAGAGCCCTGAGTCCAGATGACTTCTATCTTGCAGTGTTTCAGTCCTTGAACGCTTGCTTGAAAGGGTTTTATGAGAAGTAAGCTAAAATCCTGAAGATTCTTTCATGTGCATCGCATGAATAAATCTAAGACAGATTTAAAGATTGACGCTGGAATTTGCTATGCTTAAATAAGAACATCTGTGGCCCTTCAAGAAAAATGGTGTTATTCCTTTAATTTTGGCCTTTGGAATTGGATGAATGTACTTCTTTGACACACTTGGAAAGATTGAAGCACTTTTTGACAGATTGATGAGTGATGCATGCTCCCTGAGGGTAGAACCATAATAACTGATGCACGATGGAAACTGCGGTTTGAAACGCACAGGTCCTTCACGGGATTTCAGGTGGCATGGTGTTTAGCCACTTGAGAACCTTTAACAAAATCTGTTTACTGCCAGCATGTGGTATGGCACTGTCATTAAAGAATTACAGCAAGCTTCGATGCCTAAGGAATTAATAACACGTGTTGGTGATAAAATAAACAGGCACAGAAACCCATCAGCCATCATCGGAGGCCTCCTGTCATCTCTCACTGTCTGCGACACATCCCAGCTGTAATTAACTCATTTATGGAACAACATGACAGAAAACATTTTGCAAAATGGCGAAGAAAGTAGCAGGGAAAAAAAATAAAAATAATAATGAAGAAACGTGATGGCTTATAGAACGCTTACAGAAATAATACAAGGATTGAGGTAGCAATTAAAAATCCCATACTTTACATGACAAAGATTAGCGTTCACCCTTTATGCAATGAACTGCACATGATGTCAGTCCCACGCACCTGTCAGATGTCTGAAGCCTGTTTATTATATTGGTGAATAGAACGACCCTGACAGCAACAGTCTCTCACCTAAGTCTACCCAATGTGATCATGACGCATTACAATCAGATGTGTACTGATGTGCCTGCAAACGAGGCATTTAACACAGAATCCTGTCCCATCTGCAAGAAAGCAGTTGCTAGAATGGGAAGTAAATGAGCTCAGTGCGGTTCACGCATCACCATGGCTCCCTCTTCATCCCAGAATCATTGCAGGCTTAAGTGTCTCTCCCATCAATCATCTTTATGGTCTATCGGGGAATTCATTAAGTCTGCTATACCTGCAGACAGTTAAAGATGAGAGACCCCCCCCCCCCCCCATCTCTCTCACACACACACACACACGAAAATAGAGTACGGAATGAGGAAATAGGGAAAAAGGGCGAAAAAAACCCAACAAGTGACACAGTAGTGAAGACAAACATTTAATGATCTATCAGCAATGCTTAATGGTGGTCTTAAGAAAGAATAGAGGCATGGAGGATCCCTGAAACCAAGTGCATGGTGGAGCAGCAGGAGCGACTGTGCTGCAAAAGAGGCAGCGCATAGCAAACGGCTCAAATGCCATCACAGAATTATTCTGTTGGATACACACAAAAGATATGATGATTTGGAGACATTTGGAGTCGTGCAGACTTGCGCTGGCAGATGAGAAACGCAAAAGGTCTACTTTTCCTGGCAGACTGAAAGAGCACTGTTTTGCATTTGCATTCAGTATCTTACCAAAGCCATTTTCACATGCGAGTAATAATACTATAGATGGAGGTTATGCAGAAAAAAAAAAAGGAAGGCTTGGGGCTGCACTTAACATACATTTGTGATGCATATGTGTCAAAACATATGATTAACCAAATTTTCTTGGATCTTGGATCTGGTGACCACGTCTCGATCAATGCTGGGCGCTGCCACTGATCGAGACTGCATTGGTAGACTCTCAGAGCCGATGAGCATGGCTCCAAATTCTAATTGTTTCATTTCGGTGTGAATATACTTCCTGCTTAGTTTTCCCCCAATTTAGTCGCCTGCCTAGTCCAACGCACCAGCAAGCTCTCCCCTATCATACAACTGTTGAGGGTAAAAGCTAATGCCTTGGTCTCACATGGCCGGAATCACTTCATGGTAGATATAGTAAATCTGGGCATACAGTCTTCTCAGTAAGGGCGTCTAACTACTGGAATAGTCTTCCTTGTGAGGTAAGGGAACGTTCAAATTATACAACTTTTAAAACCAGACTTAAGAGATGGATCTAAATTAACCAGTCTTGTAACCATGAATAGCCCTCAGGTCACACATCACTCATACAAAATTACTCATTTTTGTGCTGGGTGCTTGTACTGTTTTTTGTTGTTGTTGCTGTTGTTGTTTTGTTATTAGGATGCAGTGCTGCAGCACAGCAACCTATGGGCTCCCCTAGGGGAGCCCATAGGTTGCAGTGCAAAGCACTGCAACTATTGTTCTTCTACGTGTTTCTTTTTATTATTAGGATGCAGTGCTGCAGCACAGCAACCTATGGGCTCCCCTAGGGGAGCCCATAGGTTGCAGTGCAAAGCACTGCAACTATTGTTCTTCTACGTGTTTCTTTTTATTATTATTTTTATTTTTATTTTTATTATTCCTACGCAAATTTTGATTTCGAATAACTCAATAACCGTACGTCGCACACAGACAAACAATATATCAAAACGTGCGGCTCGATCGGACTCGCTATGCTATTACTTTTCTCTATAGAATACGATTTTTTCGCGACGTAGTCGCGAAAAAATCGCCCCAACAAACCCCATTCATTTCTATGGAATTAATTGAAAAAAAAGCACTTTTTCAATGTTTTTCAAACATCCACTGCTCTGGCATGCTTTCACCTAGAGACATGATTCAAACTCTAAAACGTAGGAAAACTTCTCCTCTGTGGATCTGGCATTCAACTTTTCTGCTAGGTTTTACACTTTCGGATCAGGCCCGGTTCAAACGCCATGTGGTTTCTGGGAGAAAATCCGGCTTTTGAATGGGTGTCTATTGCGTTACACACCAGTGAGGGTCGTTAAACTTAGAGTGTAGGCGGCTTCAAAAAAAAGCTCAAACTTTCTCGCTTAAACCGTGTTTTCAGCCACAAATTTCACTCTACAGACATGATTTTCTCAAAAGTAGTAGGAAAACTTGTCCTGATTCACACAATGTGTCTACCTAAACGATAGGATTTACGGTTTTCGAATGACAAGCCTCAAAGTGAGGAGAGCACAGGTGAGCGGCCTCATTGACTCCCAGTATAAACGTTGCTGAAAAGTCACTCGTTTTTAACTCCCTGTAGCGTCCTCATTTTTAACAATACAAACAAAAAAATACATCATTTTATTCAGGAGACCCTTCTAGCGCTCACTGTGAAAGAATTTTGTGAATAGCTGCTTCCGTTGTCGAGTTATTTGTCATTGTTCGAGGTCTGGTCTGTAGTAAAACACAGCCCAAAATTCAAGACCTTGTGTGTTTTAGCTCATTGACATGCATTATAAACGTGATAGAAAAGTCACTCGTTTTTAAATCGCTCTAGTGTCGTTATTTTTAAGAGTACAAACAAAAAAATACATAATTTTATTCAGGAGACCCTTCTAGCGCTCACTGTGAAAGAATTTTGTGAATAGCTGCTTCCGTTGTCGAGTTATTTGTCATTGTTCGAGGTCTGGTCTGTAGTAAAACACAGCACAATATTCAAGACCTTGTGTTTCTTAGCTCATTGACTCACATTATAAACGTGAGTGAAAAGTCACTCGTTTTTAAATCGCTCTAGTGTCGTTATTTTTAAGAGTACAAACAAAAAAATACATCATTTTATTCAGGAGACCCTTCTAGCGCTCAGTGTGAAAGAATTTTGTGAATAGCTGCTTCCGTTGTCGAGTTATTTGTCATTGTTCGAGGTCTGGTCCGTAGTAAAACACAGCACAATATTCAAGACCTTGTGTGTCTTAGGTCATTGACACACATTATAAACATGAGTGAAAAGTCACTCGTTTTTAAATCGCTCTAGTGTCGTTATTTTAAAGAGTACAAACAAAAAAATACATCATTTTATTCAGGAGACCCTTCTAGCGCTCAGTGTGAAAGAATTTTGTGAATAGCTGCTTCCGTTGTCGAGTTATTTGTCATTGTTCGAGGTCTGGTCCGTAGTAAAACACAGCACAATATTCAAGACCTTGTGTTTCTTAGCTCATTGACTCACATTATAAACGTGAGTGAAAAGTCACTCGTATTTAAATCGCTCTAGTGTCGTTATTTTTAAGAGTACAAACAAAAAATTACATCATTTTATTCAGGAGACCTTTCTAGCGCTCACTGTGAAAGAATTTTGTGAATAGCTGCTTCCGTTGTCGAGTTATTTGTCATTGTTCGAGGCCTGGTCCTTCATAAAAAAAACAGTAGAAAACTCCAGCCCTTGTGTGTCAGCCTCACCTTAGCCGCCCACTTTATTAGGAACACTTCTGTTCGTACATACAAACTACAAACACTCTTCTTAGAGTTTAGAGTTTATTTTATTTTTAAAAGGGACAGTGCACAAATTAAACATTATCCTTGTGTTAAGGACAGATGTCTGTCCCAGGTTATAGCAGTACATGCTAATTTCCGCCTGTAGTCACTTTGGTCATACTCTTGAATAGGTCTTCTTCATGATGGCTGCTGTCTCGAGCACACACACGATCATTGCATTGAAACATCATTGCGGGTCACACGTTCACGGCCAGCGAACGTGCGTGAGCGAATTGCTTCGCGCACTGCATCCTCTCACAATTTCCCCCGGGGAATTGTCCGGTCTAGTTATTATTTTTATTTTTATTTTTATTATTCCTACGCAAATTTTGATTTCGAATAACTCAATAACCGTACGTCGCACACAGACAAACAATATATCAAAACGTGCGGCTCGATCGGACTCGCTATGCTATTACTTTTCTCTATAGATTGCGATTTTTTCGCGACGTAGTCGCGAAAAAATCGCCCAAAAAAACCCCATTCATTTCTATGGAATTAATTGAAAAAAAAGCACTTTTTCAACGTTTTTCAAACATCCGCTGCTCTGGCATGCTTTCACCTAGAGACGTGATTCAAACTCTAAAACGTAGGAAAACTTCTCCTCTGTGGATCTGGCATTAAACTTTTCTGCTAGGTTCTACACTTTCGGATCAGTCCCGGCTCAACCGCCATGTGGTTTCTGGGAGAAAATCCGGCTTTTGAATGGGTGTCTATTGCGTTACACACCAGTGAAGGTCATTATCTTAGAGTGTAGACAGTTTGAAAAAAAAGGTCAAACTTTCTCGCTTAAACTCTGTTTTCAGCCACAAATTTCACTCTACAGACATGATTTTCTCAAAAGTAGTAGGAAAACTTGTCCTGATTCACACAATGTGTCTACCTAAACGATAGGATTTACGGTTTTTGAATGACAAGCCTCAAAGTGAGGAGAGCACAGGTGAGCGGCCTCATTGACTCCCAGTATAAACGTTGCTGAAAAGTCACTCGTTTTTAACTCCCTGTAGCGTCCTCATTTTTAACAATACAAACAAAAAAATACATCATTTTATTCAGGAGACCCTTCTAGCGCTCACTGTGAAAGAATTTTGTGAATAGCTGCTTCCGTTGTCGAGTTATTTGTCATTGTTCGAGGTCTGGTCTGTAGTAAAACACAGCCCAAAATTCAAGACCTTGTGTGTTTTAGCTCATTGACATGCATTATAAACGGGATAGAAAAGTCACTCGTTTTTAAATCGCTCTAGTGTCGTTATTTTTAAGAGTACAAACAAAAAAATACATAATTTTATTCAGGAGACCCTTCTAGCGCTCACTGTGAAAGAATTTTGTGAATAGCTGCTTCCGTTGTCGAGTTATTTGTCATTGTTCGAGGTCTGGTCTGTAGTAAAACACAGCACAATATTCAAGACCTTGTGTTTCTTAGCTCATTGACTCACATTATAAACGTGAGTGAAAAGTCACTCGTTTTTAAATCGCTCTAGTGTCGTTATTTTTAAGAGTACAAACAAAAAAATACATCATTTTATTCAGGAGACCCTTCTAGCGCTCAGTGTGAAAGAATTTTGTGAATAGCTGCTTCCGTTGTCGAGTTATTTGTCATTGTTCGAGGTCTGGTCCGTAGTAAAACACAGCACAATATTCAAGACCTTGTGTGTCTTAGGTCATTGACACACATTATAAACATGAGTGAAAAGTCACTCGTTTTTAAATCGCTCTAGTGTCGTTATTTTAAAGAGTACAAACAAAAAAATACATCATTTTATTCAGGAGACCCTTCTAGCGCTCAGTGTGAAAGAATTTTGTGAATAGCTGCTTCCGTTGTCGAGTTATTTGTCATTGTTCGAGGTCTGGTCCGTAGTAAAACACAGCACAATATTCAAGACCTTGTGTTTCTTAGCTCATTGACTCACATTATAAACGTGAGTGAAAAGTCACTCGTATTTAAATCGCTCTAGTGTCGTTATTTTTAAGAGTACAAACAAAAAATTACATCATTTTATTCAGGAGACCTTTCTAGCGCTCACTGTGAAAGAATTTTGTGAATAGCTGCTTCCGTTGTCGAGTTATTTGTCATTGTTCGAGGCCTGGTCCTTCATAAAAAAAACAGTAGAAAACTCCAGCCCTTGTGTGTCAGCCTCACCTTAGCCGCCCACTTTATTAGGAACACTTCTGTTCGTACATACAAACTACAAACACTCTTCTTAGAGTTTAGAGTTTATTTTATTTTTAAAAGTGACAGTGCACAAATTAAACATTATCCTTGTGTTAAGGACAGATGTCTGTCCCAGGTTATAGCAGTACATGCTAATTTCCGCCTGTAGTCACTTTGGTCATACTCTTGAATAGGTCTTCTTCATGATGGCTGCTGTCTCGAGCACACACACGATCATTGCATTGAAACATCATTGCGGGTCACACGTTCACGGCCAGCAAACATGCGTGAGCGAATTGCTTCGCGCACTGCATCCTCTCACAATTTCCCCCGGGGAATTGTCCGGTCTAGTTTTATGTTGCTGTACTGACCTGCCAAGGGACTACAGATGAAAAATTAGCTAATTTGCTAACTCTGGCACATTTACATTTTTAATTCAGATGAAGATGTTGATTAATGTGCACTGTCCCTTTTAAATAAACGAAAGCAAATAAACGAAAGCAAATAGACTCCGGAAGATGATTTTAGGCCTTCCAGGGGTCAACCAGCACGCATTCCTGGCCCTTCCATTGGAATACATGAAAGCCAGGGAGCTATCTTGACAACTGGAAGGGTGTGGCTTCTATCCCTGGAAAGTGTGGTCGTGCTGAAAAGTGACATGGGTCAAGTGCTGGATGAATTCATTCATCGCAACCGTGAAGTCATCCATGAGCATCCTTGAGGCATACATGAGGCTTACGTGGGTTACCATAGCATTCTGTCGCAACCATTGGGCTTAAAATGTTTGCAGGACAACGTTCTGCAGAAAGTGAAAAGTTTGCCGAGAGGGCGTGGCTTATTTCATCTGGCTGTGGCAATGCTGTACTGCAGCCATGAAAACTGCACACATTGTTTTCATTGCCGTAAGGCCATACATCGCTGCTGTCACCCAACTGGCCTCAAATACAGAGGTTATTGCTGCTCAGCCATCGTTCCCATCGGCAACCATAATGGCATCCGTCGTTGTTGGCGCTGCTTCCGGCGTGGTCACTGTGTCTTCATTTGCATATTTACTCTGCCCAGATTGATGCGACCTATCACCTCCAAAAATCTGCCGGAATGGCCACGGTAGCTCCAGCGATGGTTCTCACGGATCAACCGGCTATGTGTGACCTTAGCGCAACACATGCTTTCTCCAATATTTAGGAAACAGTAGTGTAGTCTAGTTCGCAGTAATGGGTATATTGCTATGATCCCCTCCACCCCTGCCCTCAACACACACACACACACACACACGCCCAAGCACAACACCCAACAACCCCATGCCCACCACCATAATCACCAACACATACTGTACACGCATTCACAAATAATTGAAGCCATTCCAAAAGACTGGGTATGTATTTTCAGAGCATGACAACTATTTATTTCAAGCAGTATTATGTCTAAAGCAGCATAGTGTCTGTGACGGTGGGGTAAACAGGGAGGGGTACCCAGATAACAAAGCTTTCCAGATGTGTTTGTGCTCTGGCATCTTCACTTTGCTTAACATCACTGCGTCCATGGTAGAGCGATAGTTTCTCAACTATATTTTCTTGGCTGAAAAAGACTTACAGGGGCCCATTGATGCTGATCATCCTCAAATTACTAACATTGGACAACAACAGTGTAGCTCTCTTGTCCGTGCATATATTGTTTATAAGACTAAACGGCCTTCCACACTCAGCCATGCTCGAAGGAATGGTCTGCATGCATCATGGAAGTGGTTTTAGGGTTTCAGGTTCACTGAGTGGGTCCTCGATAAAATCTCTCAAACCTGTAATTGCTTGGTCTTCACAAAGATTGAATCACCTACACTGTCATTTGGTTCTGATGGCCAGTTGGTCTTGTCCAGAATACTTAGATCACAAAGAATTTAAACTTCAAATAAGAAGCAGTTCTGAGTTATTAATCAGACTTTGCAGGAACTGCTTTGGGTTGATTGATGTGAGCTTTACATTTGATTCCAGAGAAATAGATCCAAAATGTCCTGAAGCCCGTGATTTCGATGCTTCCTCGTATTTCTCACTATATCTATCCAGCTTTGGTTTCTTACAGTGATGTTTAGTAGCCTGAAAAAGGAAGGTTGAGCAAACATGTGGAAGAGGAGGGAGATACTGCTACTGTGCTAACATAGCTACTTGTTGGCTAGCTAGCCAATTTAGTTCGCTAGATTCCTGGATTATATGTTTCTTCTTCTTCTTTTGGCTGCTCCTGATTAGGGGTCGCCACAGTGGATCTTTCGTCTTCATTGCTCCCTGTCTTCTGCATCCTTCTCTACCACACCTGCCACTTTCATGTCCTCTCTCACCACATCCATGTATCTCCTCTTTGGCCTTCCTCGTTTTCGTTTGCCTGGCAGCTCCATCCTCAACATTCTCCTTCCAACATGCTCTGAATCTCTTCTCAGGATGTGCCCGTACCATCTCAGTCTCATCTCTCTTAGCTTAATTTCCAAGCTCTCCACATGTGCTGTCCCTCTGATGTGCTCGTTCCTTATCCTGTCCAATCTTGTCACTCCCATCGCAAACCTTAACATCCTCAACTCCGCCACCTCCAACTTTGCCTCCTGTCTCTTCGTTAAGGGTACGGTGTCCAATCCATACATCATAGCTGGTCTCACTACTGTCTTATACATCTTACCTTTCACTTTTGCTGGGACTTCCCTATCACAAATGACTCCTGAAATCCTTCTCCAACTGCTCCACCCGGCCTGCACTCTCTTTCTCACCTCACTACTGCAGACCCCATTTTCCTGCATTCCTGGATTATATGTTTAAAACTATGAAATGTATCCTTGCATACTTTTAAGTGGGTATATACAGTACTTGTAGAAATTCTGGAGCTTTCTTATTGGGTATACGGCATAGCCTTGCGTGTCAAACTATACCACTGTCGTGAAGGCAGCCAAGTACATCTTTTCAAACTGCTGCATCACAAAACACATGAAGGAAAGGGCTATCTGCCCTCTTCCACATAAATGCACTCATGATTGACTAGTTTTGCTGTCATGGAGAACCATGGTTAGCTTTGCTAGCTTGGTGTCTATTCAAATGGCAGTGGCATCATCATGATTTGACCTTGCAATCTCCTGACAATCAGGTGAATGCTTTTCCATTGTGCTACATGGCCCACAGTTATTTTGAGCTTTATTATAACTGCTTTTTCTAGGGCGTTTTTTTTTTTTTTTAAGCGGCACAAGATGTGCCTGAGCATTAGTAGATCACATGGCCATATCAAGAATGTAGGTAATATCTGTGCTAGGAACTAAATAACTTACCTTGGACAGGCTATATGCAATCTGGCTGAAAATATGTGGACACCTGATCATCACACATACACATGTTCCTGTTAAACATCCCTTTCCAAAATCATAGGCACTGACATGTAGTTGGTCCCCGCTTTGCTCCTATAACAGCCTACAGACTTCTTGGGAAGGTTTTACACTAGATTTTGGAATGTGGCTGTGGGGATTTGTGCTCATTCAACCACAAGTGAGGTCAGGCAGCGATGTGGGACAAGGAGGCCTGGTATGCAGTATGCAGACAGCATTCCAATTCATCTCAAAGGTGTCCAGTGGGGTTGAGGTCAAGGCTCTGTGCAGATCACTTGAGTTCTTCCATACCAAGATTGGAAATTCATGTCTTTATGGGCCTCGCTTTGTGCACAGCAGCACTGTCATTCTGGAACAGGTTTGAACCACTTGGTGCCAATGAAGGGAAACTGTCATTCTACAGCATACCAAGAAATTCTAGAAAACTGTATGCCTCCAACATTGTGGCAATGGTTTGAGGAACAGGGAACCAAGTATGGGAGTAATGATCAGGTGTTCACATACTTCTGGCCGTATAGTGTATACTACCTGGGGTTATTTAACAGATGATAAGACAGGATAATCTTTCCAGACACATGCACGTGCAATCTGTAAAACTAGATAGAGACTGTAAGTAAAGTCACAGTGATTTGCGCTAGCTCTTACAAACTGGGACGTCTGGTCACCGTACCCTATAGATCCGGAATGGTAAGAGATAGAGAATGACGCTTGGTGAGGAAAAAAGCCCATTTTTCATGGATCATTCTGATTCGGTGATCCAGATCAGCACCAAAAGTCATCGCAACTTAATTCAGCCCAGAGGTATACTTCATGTGAAATTTGGTGATGATTGGTTGAAAACTGAGGGAGAAATAGCATCCTAAAAAATGTTTGGAGAATAATAATAATAAGAAGAAGAAGAAGAAGAAAAAGAAGAAGAAAATTAATAAAGCAGAAAGATCCTGAATGAGAGTAACAATTTGTGCTAGCGCTGCTAGTGCAAATTAAATAATGACTGACGTGATGTATTCAGGGGTGGCACGGTGGTGTAGTGGTTAGCGCTGTCGCCTCACAGCAAGAAGGTTCTGGGTTCGAGCCACATGGCTGGTGAGGGCCTTTCTGTGCAGAGTTTGCATGGTGTCCATGTGGGTTTCCTCCGGGTGCTCCGGTTTCCCCCACAGTCCAAAGACATGCAGGTTAGGTTAACTGGTGACTCTAAATTGACCGTAGGTGTGAATGTGAGTGTGAATGGTTGTCTGTGTCTATGTGTCAGCCCTGTGATGACCTGGCGACTTGTCCAGGGTGTACCCCGCCTTTCGCCCGTAGTCAGCTGGGATAGGCTCCAGCTTGCCTGCGACCCTGTAGAACAGGATAAAGCGGCTACAGATAATGAGGTGACATGAGATAGGCCTTTCCTTATCAAAATCTGATTCGTATGAGAACACGGTTATCAAATCAATAACAAATAAATCTTATGATGCACATAAAATAGAGAAAGTCAGCAAAAAAATCACAGCACAACAAACAAAAATCCAAAATGTCAGATCACTGCAAACTGAGTAAAAATGTCAGACTTGGGCAAGCGTATTAAGAGAAACTGCCGGACACTTGTATTGACATGTTTTACTGAAGAAGATGGATGACTTCTGGCTGTGCTGTTCTAAGTGGATATGGAGTAAAGGACTTGACCCATTTTAGCCAAATATCAAGGCCTCTTCCTTGCAGTCAGCATGACCCAGTTGTACACATTAACATGATGGCATGGGGTACAAAAAAAAAAACTTTGAGCTGTAGACACGTCAATCACAGAGGCTCACCTGAAATAAATGCCTTTTCCTGGCATTTATTTCATCATGGTAGTGATCATGGGGCTTTTGTTGATCGGTGCAGAGCTCTCGAGCTCTAACGGCCTCGATAGTGGGTGGCAAGCTTCTTGCCAGTTCTTCACACTGACTTTGATAATAAGCTAAATGTGGAAACAGAACCATCTGGCTGACTCGCTGAACAGTGCAGGCCAAGCTAGAACAAGCCAGTGCAAAAAAAATAAATAAACAAACAAACAAACAAACAGATAAATAAAAACAGATAAATACATTTAAAAAATATGAATTCTTCACTTCCTGCTGGTTGCAAATGCTTCAGAAGTTATTAAACGAAAAGCAAATCTATTGTTTTCACTGACGAAAACAGATAAGAGCATAGCCTCGGTAGAAACATGATCTCTGCGATAATAGGTCACTAAACAAAGTTGCATAAAGAGAAAAAAGAAAACAAAAGGAGGTGCAGATGTGAGAAGAAATAAGCTGTCTTTGGCAGGGTTCTCTTTAAATCGTTTTATTCCTCACAGTTTGGAAAGAAACAGTGAAAATCAACCCTTCATTGTTTTTTTGTTCTTTTTTTTCCCCTCTTCTTTAAACCAGCATCTTTACTCCATAACAGCCCGTGCTCGCTTCAGTCAAAAGTCAGAACAGCAGAGTTCACGGCTGATTGACCCTTTTAGTGGTGGTAATTAATAATGACACCAGGTCTGGCATCTGGAACACCAAGCCGATTGTGTTTCACTCAATCTGCACCAAGGCTGTTGTCTCTTGGGCTTTCCGTCCACACTAATGGGTCTACCTTATAGTCACAGAGTCATAATCCTATCAATAATAAAACAGCCTGTGCATCTGTGAAAGTGCATCTCTCACACTCGCCTCTTTCCATTAACTGGAATGAGCTTCTCTGAATCGCCCAGTCTCTAGAAGCATAGACTTCTTCCACTAGATCTTACGTTTTCCAGGGCCCAAACTGAAAGGGCCTTATGACTACCTTAAAGACTGTGTTGGCAGTCTGTGTTGGCAGATTAGAGGTTTTGTAATGTGGTACCAACAGTTAATCTTATATTGTATCTCACCATTGCAATTTTACCAGACAGTATCAGTCTACATTGGCTCTGTGTGTTTTACTAACTACTAACACAGCTGCCATACCTAATAGCTACACACTGAGCAAGGCAACACAGCAACTCAGAGGATAATGGGTTTCAAACAGATGTGTGAATATTCCTGTTTCAGATCTAACGATTTGACATGCTTCAATTCACAAATTATCCAATACAATTCAGTTCAGCGCTAATACAATTTGATTCAGACCTGATCTAATATGATTCGGTTACGTTTTCCACCAAAAGTCTTCAGAACTGCTTTCTAGTTTGGCGGTCTGAATTTTTCTCTTATCAACTTCAAAAGAGAGAGAAAAAATGGCTGATGAGGGACCAACTTCATAAAGCTGCTTTACTGTAAGTGATAACAGGAACTGACTGTTTAATGGACATGCCACAATATTAAAGATCACAGTAAACTAATAAAATGTGATACAGCTACATCACAGATTGTTGGACTGATTTTCTGATTTGAACTCCCACCACCACCACCATTTTTCTTCTTTTGAGCTTATTCGGCCTGCCGGATGAGTTTATGTGATCATGCGTTGTCTGCCCGTCCACAAAAATCGCTATTCCTCCTACAGGATTGATCAGATTTCGATCAAACTCACAAACAATGTTCCCCAGGTGGGTGTGCATAAAAGTTGCCAAGATGATGCATAAAAGTTGCCAAGAATCACCTGTCGTACTTACGATTTTATGGGTGTCTGAAATTTTTGGGTGACTCGTCAAATTAAACGCTACTCTTTGTAAACTGCTGGGACGTTTTCATTGAAACTCACCCAGAAGACTCTAAAGACATATACCGATAAGCATTGTTCACCAGGTGGCGCCACCTACCATGGATGAGGCTACAGAGGGCTCACATGCAATTTCATGAAATTGCCATGATTACTCCTCCTATAGGAGTAATCAGATTTTGATCAAACCCATGTGGAATGTTCTTCAGGTTGGTGTGTAGAAAAGTTGTCAAGACAGTGGCACCACCTGTCATATTTAATATTTTATGGGCGTTTGAAAATTTTGGGTGACTGCACCAATACTCCATCCATCCATTATCTGTAGCCTCTTATCCTGTTCTACAGGGTTGCAGGCAAGCTGGAGCCTATCCCAGCTGACTATGGGCAAGAGGCGGGGTACACCCTGGACACGTCGCCAGGTCATCACAGGGCCGACACATACAGTGGTGCTTGAAAGTTTGTGAACTCCTTAGAATTTTCTATATTTCTGCATAAATATGACCAAAAACATCATCAGATTTTCACACAAGTCCTAAAAGTAGATAAAGAGAACCCAGTTAAACAAATGAGACAAAAATAGTATACTTGGTCATTTATTTATTGAGGAAAATGATCCAATACTACACATCTGTGAGTGGGTGGCAAAAGTATATGAACCTTTGCTTTCAGTATCTGGTGTGACCCCCTTGTGCAGCAATAACTGCAACTAAACATTTCCGGTAACTGTTGATCAGTCCTGCACACCGGCTTGGAGGAATTTTAGCCCATTCCTCCGTACAGAACAGCTTCAACTCTGGGATGTTGGTGGGTTTCCTCACATGAACTGCTGGCTTCAGGTCCTTCCACAACATTTCGATTGGATCAAGGTCAGGACTTTGACTTGGCCATTCCAAAACATTAACTTTATTCTTCTTTAACTATTCTCTGGTAGAATGACTTGTGTGCTTAGGGTCATTGTCTTGCTGCATGACCCACCTTCTCTTGAGATTCAGTTCATGGACAGATGTCCTGACATTTTCTTTTAGAATTCGTTGGGATAATTCAGAATTCATTGTTCCATCAATGATGGCAAACCATCCTGGCCCAGATGCAGCAACACAGGCCCAAACCATGATACTACCACCATCATGTTTCACCGATGGGATGAGGTTCTTATGCTGGAATGCAGTGTTTTCCTTTCTCCAAACATAATCCTTCTCATTTAAACAAAAAAGCTCTATTTTGGTCTCATCTGTCCACAAAACATTTTTCCAATAGCCTTCTGGCTTGTCCACTTGATCTTTAGCAAACTGCAGATGAACAGAAATGTTCTTTTTGGAGAGCAGTGGCTTTCTCCTTGCAACCCTGCCATGCACACCATTGTTGTTCAGTGTTCTCCTGATGGTGGACTCATGAACATTAACATTACCCAGTATGAGAGAGGCCTTCAGTTGCTTAGAAGTTACCCTGGGGTCCTTTGTGACCTCGCCGACTATTACACGCCTTGCTCTTGGAGTGATCTTTCTTGGTCGACCACTCCTGGGGAGGGTAACAATGGTCTTGGAATTTCCTCCATTTGTACACAATCTGTCTGACCTGTGGATTGGTGGAGTCCAAACTCTTTAGAGATGGTTTTGTAACCTTTTCCAGCCTGATGAGCATCAACAACACTTTTTCTGAGCTCCTCAGAAATCTCCTTTGTTCGTGCCATGATACACTTCTAATTTCACCTTCAAATTAACTGCTAATCCTAGAGGTTCACATACTTTTGCCACTCACAGATATGTAATATTGGATCATTTTCCTCAATAAATAAATGACCAAGTATAATATTTTTGTCTCATTTGTTTAACTGGGTTCTCTTTATCTACTTTTAGGACTTGTGTGAAAATCTGATGTTGTTTTAGGTCATATTTATGCAGAAATATAGAACATTCTAAAGGGCTCACAAACTTTCAAGTACCACTGTAGACACAGACAACGATTCACACTCAATTTAGAGCTACCAATTAGCCTAACCAGCATGTCTTTGGGGGGAAACAGGAGCACACCCACACAGGGAGAACATACAAACTCCACACAGAAAGGCCCTTGTCAGCTGCTGGGCTTGAACCCAGGACCTTCTTGCTCTGAGGCAACAGTGCTAACTGCTACACCACCGTGCCACCCAATGCTACTCCTCGTAAACTGCTAGGATGTTTTCACTGAAGCTCACCCAGAAGACTAAAGACATATTCCAACAAGAGTTGTTCACCAGATAGCGCCACCTGCCATGGATGCGGCGACACAGGGGTCATATGCAATTTCACAAAAAACGCTACTCCTCCCACAGGATTGATCGGATTTCAAACTCACACACAATAACAGTGGCGGGGATGAGCTACAGCCTCATTGAGGCTATTTTTAAAACTATTCTTGACTGATTTCAAACCTTTACTAACAGCACTGGTGTTGAGTTTCCATTGAGAGTAAATGCCAAGACTACTGGCGAGGTGTTCATTTTGAAATTCTGGTCAGGTATCCAATACAAGTACTGGAACTACTTCCCTCATCTCCTACTACAAAAGGATAACTACCACTTTATGTACGAATAAACATTCCTATTATTCTTTGTTGTCATGGTATAGACAAAGCGCACCCCAGACCAGCACAATGGAAGTCAAACGCCTTTTGTGCCTGGCAAGATGAAGCGCTGCCGCTATCAGACCTGCCATCACCATCTCTGCATTACAGAACAGTGGGAGTCATTACAGAACCAAGGGGTGCCTAATAGACTGACTGACAGATATGAACTTTCAAAGACCATCTGGGGGAATGAGCAATCAAAGGAAAGGAAGCACAATACCACAAGCACACATGGATTCTGACGAAGATCCATCAGGTGTATGTGGTGAAAAGGAGCTATTATTACATGCTTCAGTGAAACGATTTAAAAATGACTGTTTCTCTCACAATGGATAGCAAATGACTGTGTTGGATTTAATTATAGCCACAGGGTGCAGCTTTAGGGGTGGGTCCTTTACCTCTTGCCAATCAAGAGCTCATGTTTATCCGTTTGAATGTTTTCTTTAATTTTTTAAATGAACATGCACATATGGTGGTCAATCCATGTGGTATTGGGTGACAAGCCGAAAGTGGCTGACGAACCTGCACCAGCTGTCCAGTGAAACACTTTGGGGAACTTAGACCCTTATGCCTGGCCATGGTGATAATGAAGGGAACTGAAACGGAACACCACCAGCACGCTGGCCACGTGATCTGCTCTAGCAAGTTGCCATTACATGGCCGTTCAATTAGCCGCAGAGCTTGCGCTCATACGAGCCCAAATTGAACCAGACTGTGGTGCATTGGGGCACTGGCTCTCCATCTGTGAGCCATAACAGAGATGCACAGGCAGTGATGGAGAAAGACTCCTGGTGGCCAAACAGAGCAGAGTGTGCGAGGAGGCCTCCAGTGGCCGGCTTTTATGCTCAACTGCTTCCGTGCTAATTGCCCCACAAACAGAAGGGCCCAGACACCCCCAGTGGCACACCATGCACTTCAGCGAGAGGGAGGGATTTACAGCCCCCTGTCTAACTGATCAGCCTGTTGTTTGACAACAGTCCATTAACCACTGGAGAGAAGTCCAGACCCACTGCTGCCAGACCTCACTATCTCCAAAGGGCCTCTGCTGGGACGTGGCATGCTATCAATACAGCACACAAGAGCTAATAAGAACTGGGGGAGTTTTGACAGCAAATGTCAGCATTTTCCTCTTTTTAAGAGCTGTTTGCAGTCCTAGAAATCAAACATTTCATAATACCCCTCCAAAAATCAATGCAATCTTGATTCTGCTTCGTATTTGGGTGTATAGTTTGTTTGCATTAACTACAGCACTGCACTACAATACTGCAGAAGCTCAGGATGAGAAAATACAGGCTGATGAATGCAGCACATGTTCTTCATTATTTCTCCACAAGTAACTCTGTTCTAATTTGCAGTGAAACAAAATACATGTCAGCCCTGCCCTGGCTGTGTTATGCAATACTGTGTTGGAAATGGAAAGTGACCATTTTCTTGTATATCGAACAAGCCACATAACAAATAACTCTATAAAAAATGTGTGCTTGGACAGCAAGAATGTGGCACCATTATGGGAGTGCAATAAACATTAGCAGCAACCAATGGTTACTCCCTGTGGAGAAGATCATGGACTAGGATGCTTGTCAAGAAGCCTCGTATTAAATTTATAGGTCATTATAGCAGCTAATAACACACACCAAAGTGAAAGCAGGTCCAGCAGTTAAAGCTGTAAGCAAAGGCAAAATCGCGTCTTAACATCATCTGTCACAAAGGTAGGGCTAAATGAAAACAAGAGCGAATGGGAGCATTTGGTCATTACTCAGAGTCCATTCGCATGTTTATGTTCAGGTGGGAAAAAGGACTGAAAATCTCAGTGAAACACAACCTACACAATCAATACCAATGTGCAATAAAATAATGTTAGGTGCCAATTTTCCTCCCAAATTATGCTTCCCATGCTAGTTTTCCCATACTGCATGAAACATACCAATCAAGAAGGACAAAAATGCAGAGGACAGTTCAAACTAGGCATGATTCTGAAGAGGATTTGGGTTTTTTTTTCTCCAACATTCATCACAAGCAGTAACTTCATGTCCATTTTAACCAGAAAACCTAGGACATAGTAGCTCATCTGGCCTGCCATCAAAACAACCATGACTACCAAAACAAACAGAACTGAAATGTGACAATGTGAGAGAGGACCGACCTTCACGACAAATGGTTTACAACAAGATGATCAACAAAGGACTACATTTTTTTCTCCAAGGAAAGATCTACCCAAAACATCAATCAGAACTGAAATGGCATGATAAATGAGAGAGGACATACAATTCTAGTCAGAAGAAAATGTGTTAGGTAGACCTAATTACTAATCTGTTAGCAAAAAAAAAAAAAAGACAATAAAATGACCAGGTGTTGTGCAGAAGGTCTAGTTCTTTCAAATAAAACAATCAGAACTAAAATCCATTGAGAACTGAAGGAGGAGACACGATTTAACTGAAAATAAACAGAGTTGTAAACAAATTGTTTACAACACGAAAATCAACAAACAGACAACCACGTTTTGTTCCCTGAGGGAAGATCGAACCAAAACATCAATCAGAACTGAAATCGGGTGAGAAATGAGAGAGGAGATACAAAATTTGTGAAGCTGACCTAATTAGCAGTTCTCATCTCGTTATCTCTAGCCGCTTTATCCTGTTCTACAGGGTCGCAGGCAAGCTGGAGCCTATCCCAGCTGACTATGGGCGAGAGGCGAGGTACATCCTGGACAAGTCGCCAAATGATCACATAGAGACAAACAACCATTCACACCTACGGTCAATTTAGAGCCACCAATTAGCGTAACCTGCATGTCTTTGGGGGAAACCAGAGCACCTGGAGGAAACCCACACAGACAGACAGACAGAACATGCAAACTCCATACAGAAAGGCCCCCATCAGCCACTGGGTTCGAACCCAGAACCTTCTTACTGTGAGGCAACAGTGCTAACCACTACAACACCATGCCGCCCTCAAATGAAACAATCAGAACTGAAATCCATTGAGAATTGAGGGAGGAGCTATGATTTAACTGGAATTAAACAAAGTTGTAAACAAATTGTTTACAACAGGAAAATCAACAAATAAACGACTAAGTTTTGTTTCTCAAGAGAAGGTCGACCCAAAACATCGATCAGAACTGGAATCGGATGAGAAATGAGAGAGGAGATAAAAGTGTAGTGGGAGGCCTGGGAAATTTGTTAAGTTGGCCTAATTGCTAACTCGTTAGCAAAAAAATTGAAGAAACAACAACCAAGTTTTGTAGGGAGTGATGAGCTCTTTCAAACAAAACAATCGGAAAAAGAATCCGTTGACAGTTGACGGAGGAGACACGATTTAACTGAATTGTGGAAGACGGATGATGGATGGACGGACGCCATGCCATGGCAATAGCTCATCGGCCTTATGGCCAGATGAGCTAACCAGCACTTCACTCCATACCAGCTTGAGCCCTACATTACACAACCCTTATTTTATGTGTTGTTTCTATTTTTTTCCCCAGTGCCCACATAACTGAAACTGAACTCCACTGAAATCATACAATCGTACTTTCTATGCAATATGACTATATTGCATGCATAGATCTACAAAGATGTCAACCTGTATATGTCAAAAAGCATATTTGTCCAGTGGTGATGGTTGTAGATAACTAGAAAAAGACGCTTTCAGTTCATTCACTTTCTCCTGCCATGTTTTACTGAGCTGGCCCAACGCCGTCTGTCCCCATCACCCATGTTTTATGGATGTAGCTGTATATCTGGGCTGAATTTGCTTACTAAAAACTGAAGCACGTTGTCATGCCCATAGCCCACATGGTGTGGCTTGAAGGAACGGCTGCATTTGAATTTGTGGTTACTCAAAACAAATCTGGTGTAAATTCAGGGTGACACATGCTTCCTCTGGAACAAGTGAAGCCAGCAACCACGAGACCATAAAATAATTGAACGCCCTTGGAGGATAACTGTCCTTTTTAGTATCCATGAGCCAAAAGATGCCTACAGTTGGTTAGTGTCACTCTGATCCACCAGGGAGAGATGAATCCTCTGTCATCTTTTCCACTCTCTTGTAGTCCTGTGCACGGAGATCTATTCAGATAGCTTTGCCAGGATTCACACTTGAAATTTCCTAATGATAGCCTGAATAATTTTTACTATTGCACCATTTGTTAATCAATCAATGGCTTCATGCAACATTTTATTTAGCGCCGTTTTTGTTGGTAGCTGCCATGTTCGGCTAGCAACGTCCTCCTCGTGTTGATGATTAAGATGTTCTGGCATTTAAACACTATCTTTAATAGAGATTGCAAAGGTGATGTCGAACCCAGAGTGCAGAGCAGTATCAGTGACTGTGGTCATGAAAAATGTGCAGAATGTCCCATGAATTGCAATTTGCCTCGTAAGCAAAGCGTAGATTCTGGAAAGAGACTCTTACTGGGAACGAACAAATGTGCGTCTCAGTCCTCGGATGACTGAAGTACGCTCACATCGTTTCTTGAGCGTTCCTGCTGATACTGCTCTATGTGATATTAAATGTACAGTTTAAATGCCATAAGATGTTTTACCAGGCTACTTGTATTATCAGATGATGCTGTCGTCCCTCCTCTTGATATTTTCACAGAGCACAGTACAGTCTGCATACACTCGGTGTACTATTATCACGTCGCATAATATTACCTGCTATTGAGTGCTGGTACGAGAAACTGAGCATAGCATCCAACTGATACTTGATACTAACCTTGGCATCGATTCAGCCCTTGATATAGTGAAAGACGTTAGGCTCATCTATCATTAGCAAGTCACTATTTTTGCCAAGTTCATGTAGACGCTGATGCTTGAATTTATAAATCCACAAGATTACAAAAGGTCCGTCTTAGAGGAAACGTCAACCTAAGACATGAGTAGCTACGCTGTAATAGATTTGCCTGTCACTGTGCTGTAGGTGTCATATCACAATAAGTCCATCAGCAGCCTATTTACTGTGCTGTTTTGACTGACAGGACTCTGATTAAAACAAGCCTATACATGCAAAAACAACTCCCTAGACCAATTACAAATGAACAGCTTATTATTTTAAGACTGCTCTTAATCTGTCGACTTCATCTCGTCAATCACCTACCCGGGAGGCTGGTGCACTTACACACAGCTTATTGTTCTGCTGAAAAGGATGTCTAAAATTGTATTCCCAGCGCATTCATTGGTTGTTATCCTGTGTACACACTAAATGATTCTGTGTGATCTCGGTGTTCTATACAAGTGAATACTGGCAGACAAAGCCCCTTTCGGGTGCCATAAGAGTCGGGTCAATATATCAGGAGGTTAAATTTTGCTCTGGACGACAGTGATGAAAGACTGCTACAGGAATATAAATGAAGACAGGAGAAAACGGGTCAAGCCTGCCAGGTCAGAAATAGCCACTGTCCCTGAAGCTCGTAGCGTTCATCACTAACGTCCGGTCGGTCCTTCCGCAGATTGAGTCTAGTAGATTACCTTGAGCAAGGTGCGGCCTCTGACTGTGCCGCTGCGCAAGACTGCACTAGATCAAATGTGGGCTAAATATATGTTTAGCTAATTATGCAACAGCCAGGGAATGAGAGGTGTCAGGGGGGACCATGTGGGAAATGGCAGACTTACAAAAATTATCTGCTGATTCTTCTGTCAGGAGATTGACAGGGTGAAACAGCCACATGAAGAAAATCAGCAATAGAGCTGTCTCAAGCTGAGTAAACATACACAGCAGTAGAGGCTACATTTAACAAATGAATAAATACAGTGGTGCTTGAAAGTTTGCAAACCCTTTAGAATTTTCTATATTTCTGCATAAATATGACCTAAAACATCATCAGATTTTCACACAAGTCCTAAAAGTAGATAAAGAGAACCCGGTTAAACAAATGAGACAAAAATATTATACTTGGTCATTTATTTATTGAGGAAAATGATTCAATATTACATATCTGTGAGTGGCAAAAGTATGTGAACCTCAAGGATTAGCAGTTAACTTGAAGGTGAAATTAGAGTCAGGTGTTTTCAATCAATGGGATGACAATCAGGTGTGAGTGGGCACCCTGTTTTATTTAAAGAACAGGGATCTAGCAAAGTCTGATCTTCACAACACGTTTGTGGAAGTGTATCATGGCACGAACAAAGGAGATTTCTGAGGAGCTCAGAAAAAGCGCTGTTGATGCTCATCAGGCTGGAAAAGGTTACAAAACCATCTCTAAAGAGTTTGGACTCCACCAATCCACAGTCAGACAGATTGTGTACAAATGGAGGAAATTCCAAGACCATTGTTACCCTCTCCAGGAGTGGTCGACCAACAAAGATCACTCCAAGAGCAAGGCGTGTAATAGTCGGCGAGGTCACAAAGGACCCCAGGGTAACTTCTAAGCAACTGAAGGCCTCTCTCACATTGGCTAATGTTAATGTTCATGAGTCCATCATCAGAAGAACACTGAACAACAATGGTGTGCATGGCAGGGTTGCAAGGAGAAAGCCACTGCTCTCCAAAAAGAACATTTCTGCTCGTCTGCAGTTTGCTAAAGATCACGTGGACAAGCCAGAAGGCAATTGGAAAAATGTTTTGTGGACGGATGAGACCAAAATAGAACTTTTTGGTTTAAATGAGAAGCATTATGTTTGGAGAAAGGAAAACACCATTGTTGTCCCCACCTGCTTCAAGTGCACCACCATCATCCCTGTTCCAAAGAAGGCCTCTCCATCCTGCTTCAAATGACTACCGCCCTATGGCACTGACCCCCATCATTATGAAGTGCTTCAAGCGGTTAGTCATGCAGCACATCAAATCCATCCTCCCTCCCTCCATGGACCCATACCAATTTGCATATCGGGCCAATCGGTCCACTGATGATGCAATTTCCACCGCTCTCCACTTAGCTCTCACTCACCTGGACACTAAGGACTCTTACATGCGGATGCTGTTCTTAGACTTTAGTTCAGCACAATCTTTAGTCTGTTCACAGACTTTAGTTAACACAATCATCCCCCAGCAGCTGATACAGAAACTGGACTGTCTAGGACTTAGCACCTCCCTCTGCAACTGGTTGCTGGACTTCCTGACTGGAAGACCACAGGCAGTCCGGGTCGGCAGCAACACATCCAGCACCATCATACTGAACACAGGGGCCCCCCAAGGATGTGTGCTCAGCCCCCTTCTCTTCACCCTGCTGACCCACGACTGCACACCAACACACAGCAGCAACCTCTTCATCAAGTTTGTGGATGACACGACTGTGGTGGAATTCATTTACAACAATGAGTCATACTACAGGGATGAGGTAAGCCAACTGGCCGCGTGGTGCAGAGACAACAATCTCTCTCTTAATGTGGAGAAGACGAAGGAGATGGTTGTCGACTTCTGGAGAGCCTCCACCCAGCATCCTCCACTGACCATCAACGGTGCCGCTGTGGAGAGAATGAGCAGCACCAAGTTCCTGGGTGTGTACCTCACCAAGGAGCTCTCCTGGAGCAGCAACACCGCATCGCTGGCCAGGAAAGCTCAGCAGCGCCTCTACTTCCTCTGCAGACTGAAAAGAGCTACAGCACCAGTCCCTATCATGCACACCTTCTACCGCGGAACCACCGAGAGTATCCTGACCAGCTGCATCACTGTGTGGTATGGCGGCTGTACTACATCCTGCCGGAAGACCCTGCAGCGCATAGTGAGAGCAGCTGAGAAGATCATCTGTGTCCCCCTCCCCTCCCCTCAGGATATTTACAACTCACACCTGGCCTGCAGAGCACTCAGCATTGCAGGCGACTCCACCCATCCCAACCACCACTTCTTCAGCCTCCTGCCTTCTGGGAGGAGAATGAGAAGCCTCCAGGCGAGAACCAGCACACTGAGAGACAGCTTCATCCACCAAGCCATCAGGATGCTGAACTCCCTCCCAGGCCAATACCCCCTTCCCTTAATACACAAACCAAATGTCACCAGCCACTTTAATGAACTTTAACGAAATTCAATTGCACTATGTAAAAACTGTTTACAATACTGTTTACACGTTATATTTTTTACTTAATTGCACTATATAAAAACTGTTTACAACACTGTTTATACTTTATACATCTATTATCTTTGATAAACTTCACTGCTATACTGTTTATACTCTCATATCTGCCATATTTATACTTACACTGTAAATTCTGCTCTGTAAATTTATATTTATACTGATAATTCTGTTTATATCATGCTATATTGCCCTACTATACTGTCAGACTGCTGTTCCCATTTACATTGTTCATTTTGTTTACAAGGCGGCACGGTGGTGTAGTGGTTAGTGCTGTTGCCTCACAGCAAGAAGGTCCTGGGTTCGAACCCCGGGGCCGGCGAGGGCCTTTCTGTGTGGAGTTTGCATGTTCTCCCTGTGTCCGTGTGGGTTTCCTCCGGGTGCTCTGGTTTCCCCCACAGTCCAAAGACATGCAGGTTAGGTTAAATGGTGACTCTAAATTGACTGTAGGTGTGAATGTGAGTTTGAATGGTTGTCTATGTGTCAGCCCTGTGATGGCCTGGTGGGTGTACCCCGCCTTTTGCCCGTAGTCAGCTGGGATAGGCTCCAGCTTGCCTGCGACCCTGTAGAAGGATAAAGCGGCTAGAGATGAGATTCTGTTTACATTGTCATTCATCACATTTAAATTTATACCGTTAATTCTGTTCACACTGCCACATTTTCCATTATACTTTCTGGATTGCCATTGTCTTTTCTTAGATAGCTTTAGTTTGTGTGTATATATACCCTTTTTTTTAAAGTTTATATCTTTTACCTATATTTTATATTTCATGTTTATTACTGTTTGCACCGTGGATAAGAGGGAAACGCAATTTCAATTCACTGTATGTCCTGCACATATGGCATTATTGATAATAAAGTTGACTTGAACTTGAAAACACTACATTCCAGCATAAGAACCTTATCCCATCTATGAAACATGGTGGTGGTAGTATCATGGTTTGGGCCTGTTCTGCTGCATCTGGGCCAGGATGGCTTGCCATCATTGATGGAACAATGAATTCTGAATTATACCAGTGAATTCGAAAGGAAAATGTCAGGACATCTGTCCATGAACTGAATCTCAAGAGAAGGTGGGTCATGCAGCAAGACAATGACCCTAAGCACACAAGTCTTTCTGACAAAGAATGGTTAAAGAAGAATAAAGTTAATGTTTTGGAATGGCCAAGTCAAAGTCCTGACTTTAATCCAATCGAAATGTTGTGGAAGGACCTGAAGCAAGCAGTTCATCTGAGGAAACCCACCAACATCCCAGAGTTGAAGCTGTTCTGTATGGAGGAATGGGCTAAAATTCCTCCAAGCTGGTGTGCAGGACTGATCAACAGTTACCGGAAATGTTTAGTTGCAGTTATTGCTGCACAAGGGGGTCACACCAGATACTGAAAGCAAAGGTTCACATACTTTTGCCACTCACAGATATGTGACATTGGATCATTTTCCTTAATAAATAAATGACCAAGTATAATATTTTTGTCTCATTTGTTGAACTGGGTTCTCTTTATCTACTTTTAGGACTTGTGTGAAAATCTGATGATGTTTTTGGTCATATTTATGCAGAAATATAGAAAATTCTAAAGAGTTCACAAACTTTCAAGCACCACTGTATATCATAAGAACTAGAAGGTCACTCGGTAGAGTGCATATCTCCACCAAGCCACATGTTATTAACATCAAAATCAAATCACTTGAACCTAGGATAATACTTAAACTGTTTGCCAAATTTCATCAAAATCCATTCACTACTTTTTGAGTTACATTGGGAACAGACAAAAATAACCTGGATCCATATACATATCCGGATTCGCATCAAAATCTAATCAGTTGTTCCTTGGCCCATGGCCCACCTTTCTTAAAAATTTCATCAAAATCCGTTCACTACTTTCTGAGTTATGTTGAGAAAAGACAAACAAAGGCGAAAACATAACCTCCTCGAACACAGTTAACGGAGATAATTATGGCAGATAGATATGATTTGATAAATAGTATGGATATGCTGTCCTTAGAGCACAGAGGTGGGAAGCAACAAAGTTATATTCCTTTGTGACTTTACTTAACTCTGGTTTAAGTATCTGTACTTCAAATGTAAAGTTTCTACTCAACACACTTTTGATATAACATTTCTCTGTAAGTCATCAGACATCTTCATGGAGATCAAAATACCTAATACATATAAACTTTAACAGACTGTGATGTAATATTTATCACTGTAATCAATCTGGTGCTGCACACGGTTTGTATTTGTATTGTAATAGCATTTAGCTATTAGCATTTGGCTAGTTTGTTTTCCCAGAGTTAGCATAATGTGAGCTAACATTTGAGGGATTAGCTGTAAAGCTATTGTAAGTTAGCCTCAAATCACAGACTGGTCTTAGGCCCTGTCCACACGGCAACGGATTCAGGTGAATCCGATACAATTGTTTATCGTTTCGACCTGGCGTCCACACGGCACCGGCATTTTGGGTGCCCCACAACGCAATCTTTTGAGAATGGGTTCCAGAGTGGAAAGATCTGGCAACGTTGCCATTGCGAAGTCATCTGGATGAGTAGAACGGATTTGTTTACGATTACGTCACAACCACATGACTGTGAGTGCTTCACGCCGGGTAGAAGTGTAATGAACTCGATGCGAGTTGTCAACAAATCCTATAACTTGGTTCATGAAACGCACTTACAAAATATTTTCACTGTGAATATTTATTGTGTAATGGTGCAAAGTGAGAGAGAGAGAGAGAGAGAGAGAGAGAGAGAATAGCCCTTAGGGCAGAGTCAATCCCGCCAGCAAAAATAGGGAAAAAAAAGGAGCGATCTCACCTCTTCAGATGTTGGTTTAAGTCCTACAATACATTCCTCAAAAAGGGCATAGAAGAACAAATTAATCCATCAACGTGTAGCATTCAATTTATTCCGGACCATTAAAGACGCCGCCTTCCGCGTAGAATCATACGTCATCCTCGCCGCCATATTGGATGGGTCAAAGCGGAGAATAAAGATGCCTCATTCATGTGCTGCGTTTAACTGTACCAATAGGTTTACCGTCCAAACGAGATCACATGGGATTACCTTTCACAGGTGAGACTGGAAAAATACTTTTCATTGTATTTGGTCATTATAATGTAATTTTACCAACAGATTTTTCTGACTTTGTGGCTAATATGAAGTCTTGCGCATAATAGTTTATGCGCATGCGTCCTTACTTCTTCTATTGTTGTGGTGTCTCTGAAGGGACCGTCTTACAGCGCCCCTAGAGGTGTGGCATGTGTATTGCATTGTTTTCAGCAAGCGTTGCGTTGCCATATGGACCTGATATTTTACTGATCGTTGCCCATTTGGACGCGATATTTTTTTTAAATAACATCTCGTTGCCGTTGTCATGTGGATGTAGCCTTAGTCACTAGACAGCTAAGGCTAACTTACAATAGCTTTGTTTGTACTTGTCAGTACTGTCAGAGTTAGCAGCATGCTAGGTAACATTTAGAAATAAATACAATAAAAATAAATAAAATAAATACAATACTGACTAGTACAAACAAAGCTATTGTAAGTTAGCCTCAAATCACAGACTGGTCTTAGTCACTAGATGGCTAAGGTTAACTTACAATAGCTTTGTTTGTACTCGTCAGTACTGTCAGAGTTAGCATCATGCTAGGTAGCATTTAGAAATAAATACAATACTGACTAGTACAAACAAAGCTATTGTAAGTTAGCCTCAAATCACAGACTGGTCTTAGTCACTAGACAGCTAAGGCTAACTTACAATAGCTTTGTTTGTACTTTTCAGTATTGTCAGAGTTAGCATCATGCTAGGTAACATTTGAAAGATTAGAAATAAATACTGATATTTACTGATAGTAGTGTCTTTTTCACCAAGGAATAACAAAAATGAGAGGAAAATTATCATTCTAATATTTTTAATCTCTCAAATTTTACCTAGCATGATGCTAACTCTGACAATACTGACGAGTACAAACAAAGCTATTGTAAGTTAGCCTTAGCTGACTAGTGACTAAGACTAGTCTGTGATTTGAGGCTAACTTACAATAGCTTTGTTTGTACTAGTCAGTATTGTCAGAGTTAGCATTATGCTAGGTACAATTTGAGAGATTAGATATATTAGAATGCTAATCTTCCCCTCATTTTTTTTTATTCCTTGGTGAAAAATACACTACTATCAGTAACTAAAGATCATTGTGTGATTTGAGGCAGACATCTTTTTTCTTTTGCGACTCTCATGTTTTATTTTCATTCTTTAAGTAAGCATTTATACTCTTTTGAATTTAACTTGACTGAAGAATTTGACGCTGTACTTCAACATTTACTGAGGATTTAACTAGATGAGTAATCACACTTATTTGAAGCACTTTTTTATATATTACAGAGGACAATAAAAATGGCAGGGGAAAGTCAGAGCAGTGGAGACCATTAGCAATGTCCATTGTTAATTATTTTAAGTCCCCAAATCCCAACCTGATAATGAAAAATGTCCCAAATTGATAATGACCAGCTTGATCCATTTTACAGCCTGTTAACAAAGGAATTCTTTCAGGCTCCTCGTTAAGTCAGTAGCTTAACATGTTCACCTTACTGGTCTTTTTTTTTTTTTTTCCATGGTTTATTATCCTTGCCTGGCCATAAAAAGAACCACTTTGCAGGGATATGTTCCAGGACTGCAGCAGCCCTTCCACCATGTTCATTGTGAAGAGTTGAACCACAATATACCGTAACAGTACCACGACTTGACCTGGGACGTGATGCTTGCTTTCTGAAATTCACTCTTTTTGGATGCTGAACTTAAAAGCAGCCTTCATTTTCAGCCTCTGATATCATTAAAGCAGAAGAGCTCCCTTCAGACTGACCTATTTTAAGGAAGCCGGGTTGGGGGTTGGAGATGTAGTGGCGCGTGATATTTGATCAGGCTGGCTGGGTTTGTGGTTATATAACGCCGCCCCTTGCTGAGTCAGTGTGGAATACCACTGCACACCTTGATGGTGGAGTAGCACAGGTGGCTCGAGCTGCAGGGGCGTCCCAAATCTCCATTTACTGGCCCCGTGGAGCAGGCGGCAGAAGGGAGCGATGGAGGAGAGCACAATATGGCTGGTTTATTTTCACCTGGCCACACAGTTTGACCCCTGCCAACGTGGCAGCCCTCAGGAAGAGCTTAAAAATAATTAAGGATCTCATGAGCTTGATTGAAATGTGCTCTGCAGCCGAGGTCAGGAGAGAAGCGGACGGACTTCTAGTCAGGAACGTGGCTTGCAGACGATTTGCTTTTATGTTGTTTTGCACTTGGGGAAATGCTAAAAAAGCAGCATGTCACAGCAAATCTGTGCAAGATGGAGACAACTAGCAAGAACTGGAGCGTGTTACTCGTTTCTCAGATGTTCCATTAGGTGAACCGTAGCTGCTGTGGCTGCCAGGAACACGGAACTAGATTGGCAAGCTTCATGTATCACTCAGTGAAGAGGAAGAAGCCAGGCTGCCTGTTCATGCTGACCCCTTCACCACCGTCCTGTTCCAAAAAACACACCCAGGTGCACCTCACCTTTCCTCTCCCCCACAGCATCCAGGTGGCTGGTCTCCTATCCTACTATAAGCCCTGTGCACATGCTCTCTCTCTCCAAAACTTTGATTTAGACAACGGCACCATGATATCATCGTTAATTACCCTGCAAAACAACTACAAACAAAACCAGGAACACTTTACATGAAGATACCCTCAACTAACATTATTTGCTGCATTAATTAATAGGCATGTAATGATTCACCCAATTCATGATTCAATTTGATTCACAGTGTTGGGTTCACGATTCGATTTTGCCACAATATTTTTGAAAATAAATAAATGACATAAAAATGCAACATTTTTTCCCGTATACTTTATCAACTTAAATATTCATTTTGTTAAATGAAAAAAAAACCTTTTGTTTCATTTTCTTAAAAACTAACAATAATCTCATCTCATTATCTCTAGCCGCTTTATCCTTCTACAGGGTCGCAGGCAAGCTGGAGCCTATCCCAGCTGACTACGGGCGAAAGGCGGGGTACACCCTGGACAAGTCGCCAGGTCATCACAGGGCTGACACATAGACACAGACAACCGTTCACACTCACACCTACGGTCAATTTAGAGTCACCAGTTAACCTAACCTGCATGTCTTTGGACTGTGGGGGAAACCGGAGCACCCGGAGGAAACCCACGCGGACATGGGGAGAACATGCAAACTCCACACAGAAAGGCCCTCGCCGGCCACGGGGCTCGAACCCAGGACCTTCTTGCTGTGAGGCGACAGCGCTAACCACTACACCACCGTGCCGCCCTAACAATAATTATTTTCTTAATAATAATAATAATAGGGGAAGCATGGTGGTGTAGTGGTTAGCGCTGTCGCCTCACAGCAAGAAGGTCCGGGTTCGAGCCCCGTGGCCGGCGAGGGCCTTTCTGTGTGGAGTTTGCATGTTCTCCCCGTGTCCGCGTGGGTTTCCTCCGGGTGCTCCGGTTTCCCCCACAGTCCAAAGACATGCAGGTTAGGTTAACTGGTGACTCTAAATTGACCGTAGGTGTGAATGTGAGTGTGAATGGTTGTCTGTGTCTATGTGTCAGCCCTGTGATGACCTGGCGACTTGTCCAGGGTGTACCCCGCCTTTCGCCCGTAGTCAGCTGGGATAGGCTCCAGCTTGCCTGTGACCCTGTAGAACAGGATAAAGCGGCTAGAGATGATGAGATAATAATAATAATACCTCGTTCCGGGCGAGGTATTGTTTTCAGTGGGGTTTCTTTGTTTTTTTATAAACGATATTATGGGAAAACATCTGGACCAATCTTCATGAAACTTTCAGGATAGATGGGCATTGGTCTCAAATAGAAGCTCCAACATTTTGATGGTCATCTGGTCAAGGTCACCAAAAAGGTCAAAATCGTTTTTGCTGTCGCTACTGCCTCATATAGAGGCACTAGCCACTATGTCATCATGTTGTAAGAATGTAAGAGTGTAACAATTGCACACCGAGTATGCGCGAACACGTGTTCTGATTAAAATGGCCGGTGAGTGTATACAATTCGGTTCGCCATTCGAAATAAACGGACTAAAGAAATCGCTTTAAGACGTTTATGCTTATTACAGAGGGAAAGTGCATTCCACTGAGCTCTAGCGCCAGGCCATTTACGGGAAATAAGAGTTCAGATCATGGCGACAGCATGTGTATGTCAGCCTCGGTTCAGAGGTTCCAGTTTTGAAAACTGTAAGAAGTAAGAGTAGAATAATATAAAGTACAGACACTTGGTATATTTTACTTCTGTGATTTTTAAATTGGTCATTTTTGGATTACGCTTCATTTTTGTGGCTGCTGCCTCATAGAGTAAATGTATATGCTATATTTACTGTATGGACATGGGATCAGAAAACAATTTTATTTATAAGCAGTAGCCACATGTACCCATAGGGTACCTATTTTTTTCACGATATCTTCCTTCATATTCATCATAAATGCTACCAGGCGAGGTTTGTTTTGCCTGGCAGCACTTCTTCTTGTTATTATAATTTATTTATTTCAGTGTATTCCTGAAGAATCCAGTCAGTTGAGACGAGATGCTCCAGAACCATCCTTGGCATCTCCTACCTGGACCATGTCGCCAACGAAGAAGTCCGCAACACCATCTCACAGAACATCGGCAGACATGAAGACCTTCTCATCACAGTTAAAAAGAGAAAACTTAGGTGGTATGGACATGTAACCAGATCCAGCAACAGCCTTTCCAAAGTCATCCTACAAGGCACGGTCCAGGGCCGCAGAAGAAGAAGTAGACAGAGGAAGAAATGGGCCGACAACGTCACAGAGTGGACCCAAAGAAGCTTTGTGGAGACCCAGAGAATGGCACATGATCGTGAGAGATGAAGAGAGCTGCTGTGTTTATCAGTACAGCGCCCCCACGACCACACCCAGTCACGGGACCGGTAATGGTCATTTGTAAAATTGGGGCAAAATATAATAGCCTATTGTCTTTAAAAAGTCTGTAAAAAGTAAGCTCCGATTTCTTGTTAAATCTATTTGCACAGTCGATCACACAACAGCTCTTTCCCATCTTTGATCTGCTTTTTGTGTGTTTTCATGGCATTAGAGCTGTGTTACTTCCACCTAGGTTGAAGTTAAGTGCATTCCTTCGATTGTATGTAATGTGCCCTCTGCCGTCTAAACAATTCAATTACAGCTGATTAATTGATTACTTTTCTACAACAACAATGCTGACAGTTGTGCCAGCTGTAATTCAAATGCTTTACACACATTTAATATGTTATAATTTCTATTGACATTTTCTGTCAGTAGATGTTTATGTAACTCTTTAGAAGGAGTCTCCAATGTCAGTGCTTTGTAACAGTCACAGGTTTAGTTTTTTGACAAGGTAAAGTTTTCAGGACGCAAAAAAAATTGCTCATACCACAGCAATTTGCCAAAAATTACAATGTTTAATTCATTGTTGAATGGCATCTTGTGTGCATTTAATGGTTTATAGTTACAATTTAATATTGTGAAATGTTCATGGGACAAGTGAATTCCTGTTATTTCTGGTTGAGAGTACGCTGCGAGCGTTTTGGCTGCGCTGCTGCTTCTCACCAGAGCTTTTTCTTTTTCTTTTGTTTTATATGGTTTGATGTTTGTTCTCCGTTTTGATGTATTGCTGATTTTGTCTCTTTGTCTGCCGGCTGTGGCGCAGCTCCAGACCCAGTCTTGAGCGCCGGTTTCCTCAGGCCTTGGTCTGCTATGAGTGATGCATGTTCTGCTCGCTATGGACTGCGGTGTGCTTGCTGCTTTCGTCAACACCGGGGTTGCCCAGTGCTTTCTGCGGCAAAGTTTCTGTGTTCACTTTGTAGATCCATAGTGCAGTGTTGCCTGGTGGCATTGTGGTGGATGTGTAGGCAGTGTGGGACATACCTTTGTGCACTTTTTGGTGAAACTGTGAGCAGCTACGCCAATGGAGTTACAGCCTAACCATTTTTGGAGGACTTTTTTCTTTTTCCCCGTCTGTTTTTGTAACTGTAAAGCAACCTTGGGTGTGAGAAAGGTGCTACATAAATTAAACTTCTTCTTATTAGTAGTATTATTAGTATTATTAATAATAATAACTTTACAGTCATGATAAAACAGTTGTACCCTCAATGTAGTGTAAACTTGAAGCTGTTCCCATGCTGCAAAACTTTGCAAAGCAGCATGACTGTTACAAAGCATTAATACTCGAGATTCCTTCCATAAATGATAAATAAATATCTGCTAACAAAAAAAACTTCATCACACCAATCATTATATGTTTTTATTCGAACGAAACACGCCGTTTTAAATCCATTTAATAGCAGTCTAATATTATAATGGAGGAACTGGCATACAAATGGCTGTGACTGAACTGTTACGATAGAAGCAATACAATTCAGATATATTAATTACTATACTTTATTTAATATAAACCTACTGTCAGAACTTCTGCCTGAGCCATGTGGTTATCCAAAAAAAAAAGGCACACTTTCTGACCAATCAGATTCGAGAATTCATCTCATTATCTCTAGCTGCTTTATCCTGTTCTACAGGGTTGCAGGCAAGCTGGAGCCTATCCCAGCTGACTACGGGCGAAAGGCGGGGTACACCCTGGACAAGTCGCCAGGTCATCACAGGGCTGACACATAGACACAGACAACCATTCACACTCACATTCACACCTACGGTCAATTTAGAGTCACCAGTTAACCTAACCTGCATGTCTTTGGACTGTGGGGGAAACCGGAGCACCCGGAGGAAACCCACGCGGACACAGGGAGAACATGCAAACTCCGCACAGAAAGGCCCTCGCCGGCCCCGGGGCTCGAACCCGGACCTTCTTGCTGTGAGGCGACAGCGCTAACCACTACACCACCGTGTCACCGTGTGAGAAAGGTGCTATATAAATTAAACTTCTTCTTATTAGTAGTATTATTAGTATTATTAATAATAATAACTTCACAGTCGGGCGGCACGGTGGTGTAGTGGTTAGCGCTGTCGCCTCACAGCAAGAAGGTCCTGGGTTCGAACCCCGGGTCCGGCGAGGGCCTTTCTGTGTGGAGTTTGCATGTTCTCCCCGTGTCCGCGTGGGTTTCCTCCAGGTGCTCCGGTTTCCCCCACAGTCCAAAGACATGCAGGTTAGGTTAACTGGAGACTCTAAATTGACCGTAGGTGTGAATGTGAGTGTGAATGGTTGTCTGTGTCTGTGTGTCAGCCCTGTGATGATCTGGCGACTTGTCCAGGGTGTACCCCGCCTTTCGCCCGTAGTCAGCTGGGATAGGCTCCAGCTTGCCTGCGACCCTGTAGAAGGATAAAGCGGCTAGAGATAATGAGATGAGATGAGAACTTCACAGTCGTGATAAAACAGTTGTACCCTCAATGTAGTGTAAACTTGAAGCTGTTCCCATGCTGCGAAACTTTGCAAAGCAGCATGACTGTTACAAAGCGTTAGTACTCGAGATTCCTTCCATAAATGATAAATAAATATCTGCTAACAAAAAAAACTTCATCACATCAATCATTATATGTTTTTATTGGAACGAAACACGCCATTTTAAATCCATTTAATAGCAGTCTAATATTATAATGGAGCGACTGGCATATAAATGGCTGTGACTGAACTGTTACGATAGAAGCAATACAATTAAAATATATTAATTACTATACTTTATTTAATATAAACCTACTGTCAGAACTTCTGCCTGAGCCATGTGGTTATCCAAAAAAAAAGCACACTTTCTGACCAATCAGATTCGAGAATTCATCTCATCTCATTCATCTCATTATCTCTAGCCGCTTTATCCTGTTCTACAGGGTCGCAGGCAAGCTGGAGCCTATCCCAGCTGACTATGGGCGAAAGGCGGGGTACACCCTGGACAAGTCGCCAGGTCATCACAGGGCTGACACATAGACACAGACAACCATTCACACTCACATTCACACCTACGCTCAATTTAGAGTCACCAGTTAACCTAACCTGCATGTCTTTGGACTGTGGGGGAAACCGGAGCACCCGGAGGAAACCCACGCAGACACGGGGAGAACATGCAAACTCCGCACAGAAAGGCCCTCGCCAGCCATGGGGCTCGAACCCGGACCTTCTTGCTGTGAGGCGACAGCGCTAACCACTACACCACCGTGCCGCCCTCGAGAATTCAACTGTGCTAAATAAATAAATACCTATAACATTCACCATGATACTTTATCCCTTGCTTCATGCATGACTAATAGCATTGGGTTCCTATATCAGTATTTAACTGAGATTAGCGAGATTTAGAGGGATTTGATTACATCATGGATGGATCTGATCATATTGTGGAACTAATGAAGACCAACTTTGTTGCTTTAAAATAACTGTCGTCTCATAACGATGCGAAATAACCTGTCGCTTCACATTAATATGCATACTGAGTCTTCACCCGCTGGTTAATTAGTACTGCATCCATTAATCTGTAGGATCATTTGAAGCAATTTGGTACCGTGATACTTTTCCAGTATCAGTATCCCAACCGTCCTACTCCGCACGAAGCTGATACGGTGTGACCACTTAAGCGCAGTATAACCAAACACCCACTGAACAGAGCTAAAAGCAATGCTTTGACCTCACTGTGTATGTGTATGCGAGTATGTGTTAGATTTTAAGTACATTTGCTCATTTGACAGGCAATAAATGTCAAGCTTGCATAACAGTGTGCTGGCATTAAGGTAATGTATAGTTTTTATGTTTCAACTTGCTTGATTTAACTGATGACTAGCTCAGAAATCACAAATGGCCCATCATGGTTTATTGCGCATGTACTCGATAGTGACGCATAAATAACATCCGTAATAAAAGCCTCTCCTTGCCGTCTAATATTGTCATGCCAGCATTACAAAAAAAAACAACAACAACAAAAACTGCAAGTTAACGAATGTGTGTGCTTAACACGTTCAGTCTTGCATCATCAAATAGAAACCACACTTAACAATACAGCCTCGTGACACTGACATCAACACTGGGCAACTGAAAGTATCTTACTTCACACATTCTGTTTGAAATAGGACCTGGCATCGCAAACTGGTAGCACGTCATGACCTGGACGTTAACTGCAAACTCAATTGTCGAAGTATCTGCTACGATGCTGCTACGTCACACTGCTCCATTTAGTGTCGAGAAAAAAAGCATTCTTAACAAAGAGACCCAGTGTGTAATTATTATCTACTTACTGTCATATCATTACATAAAAATCTCCATGATCTCCAGGACTCGGACTCGAGTTCAACTTGTGCCCTAATTTTAAGGACTCGTGACTCAACTTGGACTTGAGCACTTATGACTTGGACTTGGACTCGTGCATTAACTGCATTAGGACTCGGAAATTGGAGACGAGGACTCGGATTTTTTCTTTATTTTTTGTAACGTGCCATAATAATTTGGCGTAAGATATTTATATCTACATTCATTTTTGTACTAATTTCGTGCAAGAGTGTCACACCTGCGCACCTTGGCGTGTGCATCAGATAGACTCTCGGGCGCACTCTAGACAGCGTGCACACCGAGCAGACTCTCACGCACAGCGTAAACAACTCGTACCTGCACAGGATTAAGGCGCAAACAGCGCCTATATAAAAACTGTTAAAACACACTTACTTTGCGAAGTATTGAGTTGCGTTTCTAACACATTACCGAGCCTTATTTCCTTGTCTGGTTTCCTGATTTCCTGTTTCTCATCTTTGATTCTGCCGAGTCTATGATAGCCTGTTTGTACCTCGTTCGACCTATTGCCTGTTTCACCGTTTTACAATTTTACCTGCTGTTCTGGATTGTTTACCTGTCTTCACTTGTATTAATAAACACACCTTCTGCACTTCCATCCGTCTCCCAACCATCTCTGACAGAATACTTCGCACTCCCTGACAAAGAGAATGCACATTCACCTGTTCATACGTCATGTTCAGGAACAAACTAATGTTAATGGCACTGAAACAGCCACCGTCAAATGGTGTTGTTGGAGTTTTGTTCTCGGACTGGACTCGGATCAATAGTGGACTTGACTCAAATTTTTTTTTAAATGATTTGGACTTGAACACTGGGGACTCGAGACTGGATTGGACTCGAGGTTTAGTAACTCGACTACAACACTGGTCCTGCCACATCACTGCCGTGGTTAAGAAGGCCCACCAGCGTCTTTTCCATCTAAGACGTCTCAGAGAATTCCATCTTCCACCAAGGGAGCTGAGGAACTTTTATTCCTGTACCACCAAGAACATCCTGACAGGAAATATCTCCACATGGTTTGGGAACAGCACTGAGCAGGACAGACGGGCTCTCCAGGGAGTGGTGCGATCAGCCGGATGCATCATCCACACCAAGCTCCCTGACCTGCAATCTATTTACACCAAACGGTGCTGGACCAAAACCAGAAAGATAATGAAAGACCTCAGCCACCCCAACCATGGACTCTTCTCTCTGTTGAGGTCAGGGAAGCGCTTTCACTCCCTTAAAGTGCCATTCCACCATTGGATGTATTCTTTGGCATAAAATACAATATATTTTGACAACATATATACATGGTATCACTAGATAGAGAAATCTTTTAGCTTCAAAATGATATATCAAACATAATTTTTTGACAACAACAAGTATATTAATTTTGCGACCAAAGTCACCTACCCTTTTAATTTCCGCGCGTGATGTCATCGGCAGGTTCCCCTTCTTGTGTACCACGTGACGTGTGACGTGGCACATATTACTGTATCAGCAATGGCGGATAGAACGCGATAAAAATAATACCAATAAATCTAGCTAATACCAACAAATCTAGCTAAAGGCCCGGTCCCACTGCACTTATGGATGCAAAGAGGATGTAAAACGTAAAAAAATCTTTGCCATCCGTTGGAAAACGCTATGCATCCGTTGTGTACTCATTGCATACGTGCTTCATACGCTCTATCCATCGAGCATCCGTCCACTGTGATTTCATCCGCGCAAAAAGTTTTGAGCTGCACAAAACTTTTAGAACGGATGAACTTTCCGCCGTGTACGATGTAAATCCGCGACATATACGAGCAACAAACGTTCTATGTCCGTTATCATCCGTTAAACGTCTGCTGTATCCTCTCTGCATCCTCTGGGCATCCTCGCAACTCACATCCGCTGCAGCTGAAAACGGAAAGAAGGAGGAAAGATAAGGTACATGAAACGTCTATTCATCGTTAGTAGCACGGAAATAGAAAGGATGTAAGCGTATGCATCTCGTATATAAAGTATTCAAAACGGACAAAGCGTTTATATCTGGGATGTATCTCGTATATTTAGGATGTCTGGAGTATGTCTAGAGTATGTAGAAGGACACCTAGCGCAGTGAATGGTCTGCATCCGATATACATCCGCGCAACATCCCCTTTGTTTCCGTTAGGCGTACGTGATGCAGCCCCTTCACCCGCTATGCATCCGCTCTTTCTGCTATGCGTCCGCTTCTCAGTTATCACCGGTAACCCCTTCGGAGCTGTCATCCACTTCCATCCGCTTTCATCCGCTAGGCTTCCTATGAACATGCGTTTAACATCCCCGCTATATACTACCCATGTCCGTTCTTTTCCGTTCTGTTTTCGCCAATTTTGTCCATTTCTGGAGCGGATGAAAACGGATAGAGCCACCCCCGAAATTTTGCTCGTCCGCTGTGTCCTTTTTGCATACGTTTTGTGTCCATCGGCCAGTGGGACCGGGCCTTAACTGAAAGATTAACTCAAAATTTTTCGCAATTTTTTTGGCCCCCATATACGAGGAGAAATGACTCTCACTTTGGGGGTTTCCTGGTCTAAAAATAGACCGACACGTGGTACACAAGAAGGGGAACCTGCCGATGACATCACGTTTCACTACCGCGCGGAAATCAAAAGGGTAGGTGACTTTGGTCGCAAAATTAATATACTTGTCGTTGTCAAAAAATTATGTTTGATATATCATTTTGAAGCTAAAAGATTTCTCTGTCTAGTCATGTTGTCATAAAATATATTGTATTTTATGCCAAAGAATACATCCAATGGTGGAATGGCACTTTAAGGCCAACACGGAGAGAATGAGGAGGAGCTTCTTCCCTCAGGCCATTCGGACTCTTCATCAGGACAATAACAGCAACAATAACGAACAATAAAAGACAACAACGGACAACTACTACTATGCACTGTCACCACTTCACCTTCACCCCCCTCCATCAGAGTGTGCGATTGCTCATATCCAGTGAATGTGGATAGAATAAATATGTATACACATTCTGTATATTGTATGTATTCTGCAGAGCAGTCCATCATCACGTCCTTATTTTTATTCTTATTTTTTTATTCTATTCGATTTATTACATTCTGTTTTACTCCTTTTCTTTTTTAAACCCCCTCCCAACTATTTTCACAACCTATGGAGCATTGCAATAAGCACTTCACCACAAGTCATACTCTGTACGATTGTGTATGTGACAAATAAATTTGAATAGGTTACGGGGTAACCATATAAAAAAAAAAATCAGCCTTCTACTGCGTTAAGGGTTCTTTTAACCCGTCCAACTTGCTCCTTGCTTCCTCTAAAGTTTCTTCACTCCAAGTTAGACCTGCACTTCATCAAGCCACTACGTGGCTTGTCTTGTAGGTCACGAACCCTTTTGGACACTTTGTGCTCAATAACAGTTCATGTTCAAATGTTCTGCTATTACAGTGTCTGCCGAATGATTAAATGTATATGTGTGACATCCGCATTGCGTTTCTTTGCACGCTCGGTTCTGTGGACGTTACCAGAGTGTGATAAGACAGAAGGTTTTGACAGTCTTCCGCAAGAATGTGCATAATATCCCATTGAGACGCGCTTTAATGGAGGATATGACTCAGGGGGCATCTGAAAAGAGCAAACAAAAGCACATTCAACTGCCTTCCCTCAAGATACACGAGCATACAGTTCTTTTCATGGGCTCTTCAAATCATATCCACTGCTGCTCAATAGGAAGTGCGGCATATAGCGAATGAGCCGCTGCAAAGACAACGATGACTTTCATTAGGAAACTCTGTGCAGAACATTCACACCTATGCAACAAAGAGCTTCAAGTCTCCTGGCTGACTTAGCCGCAGTGGTTCATAGCTAATTTGGGACTTTTCTTTCTTAACTGGTCGCAATTAATCCCTTGTTTTCACATGGACAAGCTAAGAACCAACAACAAGCCATGTGAAGATGAGTTGTTCGGTTGTCACTGATATTAGAAACAAAAGTTTAAAAGGAAACAATCGTGTTGCATCCCGTTGCGTCAGATGGCAAAGCGGCTGGATGGGAGTTGCTTTAGCATTCATCCCCAAAACACTACCACTTCAAAAGTCAGGAGAAACAATGTTCCTGAATGATTGATCTTTTTGGCATAAACATCTTGCTTTCTCTTCTTTCAAAAAGTGACTTTGTGGAGCAAAGACATAAAAAAATACGAGGCCTTGTTTTAGCATCAGTGACTTAGCCAAAGCACAGACGGGGATTAAACGACCGAGCGGAAGTAGATGATGAAAGAACTGGAGGAAAACAGGTCAGGTAGATGACTTCCAAAACGCCTGCACTTTTGAAGGAAGTGCTCCTTTGATCGCAGACAAATCCAATGCTTGATCGCAATTAGTTAGGACTATTCCTTTATGTTCTGTAAGTGGAACCACCATGACTGGACCTTTTCTCATTGATTATTGATCTGTCCATATTTTGGTAAAATGACCAAATTAGATCTTAAAAACTGGTTTTAAGAAACTTTTTTACGAGTGTTCAAATTATATTCTTTCAATCAACACTAATATAAAATTCTCAAGGTGTGCAACCCTCTAATATTTCATCCAATCATCAGGAGATCGCTCTAATCATGTCACGTCACGTCTGTCAGCGACCAATAGAGCATCCCATCCATTTACACTATTTTAAAATTATTTGCAGAAGGTGAAGTGAATATCGGTGATTATTATACATACAGGACACTTTTTGATGGAATAAAAACATGGATTCTATTCCCTTCTAGCGGGTTTCATTCATTTGGTTTGATAGCATACAATAGACCCCTTCGCAGTAAACGTCATTCATACGTAAGCGGAAATTGAGCGCAGCCTGGACCCAAAAAAGACTCAGAAATGCCTAGTTGTTGTGTTGTCGGGTGTCAGAATCGTAGCAGTGATGGGGTTAAAATGTTCAGAATTCCAGCAGGATCTCACCCATTCCAAAAAAATCGCCGACGTCTATGGCTACAAGCCATCAAACGTGTAGACTGGGATGAAAGCACTATCAAAAATGCGCGGGTTTGCAGCGGCCACTTCATCACAGGTAAGATCAGGCTATTTATTAAATCTTTCTTTTTTATTCTTTCTAGTCTTCATTTATTGATGAAGCAAAATACTTTGGTAATGTTTGTCTGATTAGCTGGGTCATAGTTACACAATGTAATGAATATTGTTAGCATGTTAACTTAGCTTTGCATGCAATTTTGTTTGTAGGAGAGGTCTCGCTTGACTCAAGCAGTCCAGATTTTGTGCCATCATTATTTGTGTATACCGAAAATCACAATTTTAAAGCAAGGATGGAAAGGTAAAATTGTGTGCCCTCACTTTAAATGCCAACTTACGTTAACTGCTCTAACCTAGCTCCCGCCCCGTTCAGTTTCATTTCTGCTCTCTGCCTCTCACTTTTTACGCAGCTCTGATTTCTCTTAGCTGCACTCTTTACACTATCATTCCTTTCATGCCATTCCCTCCTGCAAATTGCTGTTTAGTGTTGGTATTTGCTGTTGTAGCTAAAGCCACATTGCCATCACATCACTGGCATAATTTGATTAAAACAAAATGAATATGAATGTCCCATTGTTAATCAAGTTGTACATGCCCGCACATAACAATCATATGTGTCTAAAGACTTGTAGGCACGAAGTTTTTCGTGGGTGTACACTGAAGTCTTGTCAATAAGGTACGAGTATATATCTGGCCATTGTATACCAGGGAACTTACTAACATCGTCCGTCCACTCTTTAATGAAATACGGATCCGGTAGGCGATGTCCACTTGTTAGAGTTAACTTATTTATGTAGCATTCTCGATCTTGTAACGACAATTGTTTGGCATAATCTGACAGCTCATAATGCCGGTCTATGGGCAGCGCCATTGTTTCTGAGTCCAGGCTGCGCGCGCATCCTGGCAACGGTCGGTTTGTTTACAAACATGCGAAGGGGTCTATATTGTTCACATATCGCTTATCCTATGTGTATTACGTCACTCTACCCAATGGAGAATGAGCGTTGAATATGGTTTACAATATTGCATGGTTGTCAAGACAACATGACATTACACGTCGAAGACATAAAATTTCCGCACTAGCAAGTGACTGCGACAATTTGTAAACAAACATGTCCGCCAAATTTGCTTCATTAAATATGGAAGATTTTGAGAGAATGATGCCTTGAACACCCGAAAGGAATGTATAATAATAATATTGCCTAGCTTTTTTCATGATATATCAGATTACATTACAAGCATTTAGCAGACACACTTATCCAACATACCCAGGGTAGCAGTTGGGGGTTTGGTATCTTGCTTAAGGCTGCTGGGCCATAGAAGGTTCACGCTGCACGCTGCATGCTGCACGCTACACGCTACACGTTCACGTGAAGAACCGGACCCTGGGCCATTAAACTTCATGCTTGGATGTTCACGTGTTGCGTCTGTTCTACTTTGACCGAGTAATACAACAATAACCAACAATATGGACTCTTCGGATGACGACGATTGCCTCATTCTGCTTTTACTGAGACAGAGGAAGAGAAAAAGGAACAGAATTTGGAGCCGAGAACACTTCCTTCTGAGAGAAACCCGTGGTGAATTTCACCGAACATTCTATAATCTGCTTGACAATCCCGATGAAGAACTATTTTTCAATTATACCATTCAATTATATTTTTTCTGAAGTTTTCCCCTGAAAGCATAGAGTTATCTCCCTAGACCCGTTCTGATTGGCTGGCGCGGCGGTGACCGCATGCATTGACTGGAATTTCCATCTTCACGCCTAGAAAAAAGTGTGCATGTTCATTTCTCGCTTCACGCGTGAAGTGTGCAGTGTGCAGCGTGCAACGTGAACGCTGTTCTATGGCCCAGAGCAAGTCATGCTACGTTTGTCCACTTTTCTTTACACGCGTGTAGCGTGTAGTGTGCAGCATGCAGCGTGCAGCGTGAACCTTCTATGGCCCAGCAGCCTAAGAGCACTTCAGCCATTCCTGCTGGTCCAGGGAATCAAACTAAAGACCTTTTGGTCCCAAATCCTCTTCACTAACCATTAGGCCATAGCTTTACCAAAACAAATTGGCGAAGTATGTTGCTGAACCAACCGAGGACAAAATAAAAACTACTTGAAAACAAACCCCTCAAAAATACAAAAAAAGCAACAAAATATGGAATGAAAGTATTTGATAGTAAGAACATATCTTTTTTTATTTTTCAAGAATTATTATTATAGAATTTTTCACAAACTGCTACTGTCATTTCGCCGGTTTGTTTACGTTCTAAGTGGAAATGATTCTGTCGGATGTTTTGTATAAAGTTTTTATTTATCGAATTTGCAAAAGATAAAAATAAAAATGCTCTGTTTCTCAAAATCCAGTGAATGTGGATAGAATAAAACAGTTATTCCACTCAATCCTGTCGTCCATGGGTTATAGCCAGCTCAGCAATCAGCTCATGTACTGTACGATTTGATTTTGTGGAATAACTGTTAAATATATGTATATATGTGTAATATATATTTTTTCTTTCGTTTTCTTTAAAACTTTTTATCATATCCTCGGCTATTTCTTATGTAGTGTGTCTCTATCTTAGTTATTGATATTCTTAGCATTGTAAGAGCCAAACTTTGTTTTGGATAATGCTAATAAACCTTTATTAGTAGTAGTAGTAGTAGTAGTAGTACAAATGTTCATAAAAGTTTATTAAGAAAAGGCCTATTAGGTTTTTTTTTTCATTTTTAATAAGAGGAATATTTGAATCAATAGGCTATTATATTTTACTCCAACCTTCACAAATATGGGTAAATAATTATTGCTTGTTGTTAAGAAAATGAAACAAAGGTTTTTTTGTTTTGTTTTGTTTAAATGTAAAAAAGGGAATATTTAAATTGATAAAGAATAGGAAAATAAATGTTACATTTTTTGGTAATAAAATATTCTTAATTTAATTTCCTTTCTTGGGCGGCACGGTGGTGTAGTGGTTAGCGCTGTCGCCTCACAGCAAGAAGGTCTGGCTTTGAGCCCCGTGGCTGGCGAGGGCCTTTCTGTGTGGAGTTTGCATGTTCTCCCCGTGTCCACGTGGGTTTCCTCCGGGTGCTCCGGTTTCCCCCACAGTCCAAAGACATGCAGGTTAGGTTAACTGGTGACTCTAAATTGACCGTAGGTGTGAATGTGAGTGTGAATGGTTGTCTGTGTCTATGTGTCAGCCCTGTGATGACCTGGCGACTTGTCCAGGGTGTACCCCACCTTTTGCCCGTAGTCAGCTGGGATAGGCTCCAGCTTGCCTGCGACCCTGTAGAAGGATAAAGCGGCTACAGATAATGAGATGAGATCATTGGAAAATCAAATCGTGAACCCAGTATCGTGAATGGAGTTGTATCGTGAATTGGGTGAATCGTTACATGCCTACTGAAAGGAGAAATGATACAGGATGTGAGGGGCATCTGCTCTTTTTGGAGCTTGGTGGCAACTTTATCTCGGTGAACTCTGACCTGTAAAATCATGAGCCAATACAGGCAATTTGTGAACCAATAACAAAGAAGATGCCGAGTCTGTTGGGTCAGTATAAGTGCAGAGTAGATTGTGTTTATTATTTATGGTGTTTATTCACTTGAGCTGCTGGCATGAAACCTCCAACATCCAGTATATCTTTGGGTACAGTTCAGTTTTTTCTTGCTATTAATGTTGGCACCTCTATAGAAAGGTATTGTGTTAGTATTGAATAGCACAGCGAATAACTGTATAATATCAAAGAGGGAAAAAGTGATAAGCTCTCTTGGATGCTCAGCTGCACTATCATGTTGTTTACGTGGCTTGATGAACCGATCTTGAAAGCAAGTGTTAGTTTCCCAAACACGAGGCTTAGCTAGCAGGTAAGGATTGGCGAAAAATTTGGGTAAAAGTGCAGGAACATAAAAGCAGGAACAGTTCGAGAGGAGTAAATAAAACTATTGCTGGTTAAATTTGGCCTAATGGCAGCCTGAGGCACTGACATTTATAAGAATTATGAAATAACGTACTGAACATATTATTTCCACTGGCATTGTGGTTTTGGTCAATCATGCACTGAGCTAAAGGACTTAAAGAGCGCCAGTGTGACAGGTTGAATGCCTCATTCAGGCTTGCTGAACAGTGTTTTGATTGTTGCGAGCGTACAGTGAGCTTTACAGATTGTACCTTTCCTACCATTCCTACCGTGATGAAACCAATTTCTCACCTCATTAATTTTGTATTCCCCTTTTGGGGGAGGTTTTTTTTTTTAAATGGACATTTTTCATCAAATACCTCTATTATGTATGGTCAGTTATGATAAGAGTCTCAAGACAAATAACTTGTCTTTGGATTTGAAGTCATAATGCAATCGCCTTGCTTTGTGGCCGTGAGGAGTGTGTAATAAATTCAGTTTGTGCCTTTGTTGACTTTATATCACCTGGAGACTTTCTGGGCACTCGCTCATGTGTGTTGCTCAATCTCCAAATTCGCTCAGTCAGTCAAGTCGTCCATTTCAGCCTCTCAATAAATTTTTCATGCGCAAGAGCTTGTTGAACATTAAAATGATCCATACAAGCATGCACAGCTTCTCTGTTCCCAGTTGGGAAGACGACGAGGAAGAGAGAACGAGAGAGAGAGAGAGGCTGAGCATTGACAGCAGTTTCGTTTCCTGTAATGCAGTGAAGTCAGGGGTATTTTTAAAAACCTGTGCTCCCTCCTGACGATGAATCACCTCAGGACCTATTTCTCAGAAGCATGTACACAGTCCAAAGCTCCAGCCAGGACAAGATAAACAGCCAAACATCCTGAGCACTTACCTAGAGAGAGACAGCGAGAAGGGGGAAAGAAAGAAAGAAAGAAAGAAAGAAAGAAAGAAAGAAAGAAAGAAAGAAAGAAAGAAAGAAAGAAAGAAAGAAGCATAAATTGACATGAAAAGCAAATGGATTACCCTTTGAAATAAACGAAGAAAGGGGAAAAAAATCCTCCTTCTGCAGTTTATATGCTCACAAGCTTGACACATATGGCAACCATATGCCTGTGCATGGATTTGGACAGCTTGCGCTACATTGGTTACGCATTTCAGGTGATTTTCACGAGCTATTCATGCTTAAAAGGAGATTACGCTTTAGAGAGCTTCTGCTAAATGAAAAAGTAAACCTAAACCTCTCCCTGAAGTGAGTGGTGCTGTTAGCATGCTGGCGTGACATCTGGGTTCAAATCAGTAAACATCCAGCTTCAAGCCTCTCAACCTCAGCAGCGATCAGGCCTTTTGTTGGCTCTGCCATTAGCTGAGCTAACAAACTTCAGGGAACAAGGGCTGAAGATAAAGAAGAAGAAGAAGAAGAAAAAAAAAGAAAGGTGTTTGCTGTTAGCAAGCTGTTGCTGAGCCACGCCAAATCTCCAACAGCGACTTCTACTTCATCACCTTCAGTCTTCCAAATGATGTTTACTATTGCGCAACAGAAGGAAAGTGGCTGACGCAAGTCTTTCAGAGTGATGCAGGATTAAAAACCAAAGCCAGACAGACAATCTATATACACACTGTCCAAAAAAAAAAGAAAGAAAGAAAGAAATGATGCAAATTACTCAGGGGTATGAGCTTTGATTTCAGTACAGCGGTCTGAATTAAGTGTTTAAAAGAGTTAATTGTGCAGAACAAGGTTATAATGTTCCCATTAACTAAATGAAACTCACTTTCTACATGTGTAAATGAGTGACTTCGGCCAAATTTATGCACAATATTCGGCAGTAGTCACTGCAGTGAGACTGTTTTCCCCCCATTTACATTCCTGCCTTTCTTTTATATTGGGCACTGATTTGGAAAGCGGCTTAAAACAAAGCCATCGTTCTGTCTTCAAACCGAGAAAACATCGAAAGATTGATGACAAAAGATTTTATACAAATTAAGTTTAATATTCTGGTCCATGAAACACCCACTGACCATAAACAAGGACATCTTGCAGCGATTCATTACAATCCAAAGAGCGATTAAATTCAGATTTTCATGTCAGAATACAGTACAATTGTCAGTTGCACGCCAGCCACATTTCCTGACGTCCAACCCAATTAATTTACTCGTTTATTTTCACTTCCTGTCTACTTGCTTACAGCAGCAAGGAATTAACTTCTAAAGCAGACTTTGAATAATAAGAACTTAATTACCCACTTGGCAAATAGCCCAAAAAAAAGGAGCAAGGAAAAACAAATGGAACTGGTAGCTCGATGTACATGCAGGCGTTAAGCTTGACTTCAGCCAAGTCTCAGAAAATTTGAGTCACGGAATAAATATCTAGGGTCATTAGCATCCCTAAAATTCAACTCAAGCTTTATACGCATCTGATTTTGGATCTATTCAGCAAATCCTTGAGTGTTAGAAGTCCATGGCCACATAAGCCATTAAAATACACATTTATGTCGCTTTCACCTCGTGTCCGAATTACAAGGATACTGTCTGAACCGAAGCCAGTTTCTGCTCCGTTTATTTGCACCATCACCTTGAAAGGAGGTTGTTGCTGCTGGTGTGTGTGGTTAAGAAACGGGTGAAATGGGCCGTCATCCAAATAATGAATCAGGGACGGATGAGCGAATCATGTGACAACAATATTTAATCACGATTCTCAATAGCATTTCTACGATACACAATATGGATCATGATATATACTGAAGGTTTGCTCACAAACTGCCAGCAGCACAGTAATCGTGTTTAAAAAATTAGAACAAAAAAAAAAACACTGTTGAATACTTAATTTACTATCTGCAAAAAATACATTAAGCTGCATTTTTATTTAAAAAAATATTTAAACAATTTAACATATCTAAATAAAAAAACAAAATGCCAAATTAACATTTTAAAAACAATTATAAAGATTAAGTACAACATTTTTGTATCCAATACTCTGATTCCAGTCAGTATCTCATCTTATCTCATTATCTCTAGCCGCTTTATCCTGTTCTACAGGGTCGCAGGCAAGCTGGAGCCTATCCCAGCTGACTACGGGCGAAAGGCGGGGTACACCCTGGACAAGTCGCCAGGTCATCACAGGGCTGACACATAGACACCCATTCACACTTACGGTCAATTTAGAGTCACCAGTTAACCTAACCTGCATGTCTTTGGGGGAAACCGGAGCACCCAGAGGAAACCCACGCGGACAACATGCAAACTCCGCACAGAAAGGCCCTCGCCGGCCCCGGGGCTCAAACCCAGGACCTTCTTGCTGGGAGGCGACAGCGGTAACCACTACACCACCATGCCACCCCCAGTCAGTATGTACTTTAAAAAATAGCAATAATAAAATAATGTAAATAAAAATAAAAATGCACTGTAACATCATTTATCACAATACTGATATTATACTATCATATCACCCAGGCCGACCCAGAAAACAAATTGACTATGCTAAAAAAGTGGTAGATAATTAGATAGACAAAGGGAAGTTGCCGTGTTGCAGCAGCAAATTCACATAAATCACAGAACACAAAATGGTCAATGAGGTAGATTTTAAAAAGTATTTATGAATATATATATATATATATATATATATATATATATATATATATATATATATATATATATATATATATCCATACAAACTACTTATACTACTGGATAAAAAATAGACTAAAAATAGTAGAGAACTAGAAGGTCACTCGGTAGAGTGCATATCTTCACCAAGCCATATGTTATCAACATCAAAATCAAATGACTTGAACCTAGGATAATACTAAAGCTGTACACCAAATTTCATCAACATCCGTTCAACTACTTTTTGATTTACATTGAGAACAGACAAAAAAGTCCTGGATCCACATACAGAGACGGATTTGCATCAAAATCTAATCAGTTGTTCCTTGGCCCATGGCCCACCTTTCTTCAAAATTTAATCAAAATTCGTTCACTACTTTCTGAGTTACGTTGGGAACAGACAAACAAACAAACAAACAAGAGGTGAAAACATAACCTCTTCCAACAAAGCTGGCGTAGGTAATAGTATAATAGAATAAAAAATAAAATAAAAACTGCAGTTAAAAAGTAGAATGTGCAATAAATCAAATGTACAATGCCACTAGCTAAAGTATTGTAAGAACAATATAGCAAGCTTGTCAACCAGTTAAGTACATTCATCCAGACTAAGAGATTCTAGCAAGTATATTATTATCATCATCATCATCCTCCTCCTCCTCCTCCAGGCGGCACGGTGGTGTAGTGGTTAGTGCTGTTGCCTCACAGCAAGAAGGTCTGGGTTCAAGCCCCGTGGCCGGCGAGGGCCTTTCTGTGTGGAATTTGCATGTTCTCCCTGTGTCCGTGTGGGTTTCCTCCGGGTGCTCCGATTTCCCCCAAAGACATGCAGGTTAGGTTAACTGGTGACTCTAAATTGAGCGTAGGTGTGAATGTGAGTGTGAATGGTTGTCTGTGTCTATGTGTCAGCCCTGTGATGACCTGGCGACTTGTCCAGGGTGTACCCCGCCTTTCGCCCGTAGTCAGCTGGGATAGGCTCCAGCTTGCCTGCGACCCTGTAGAACAGGATAAAGTGGCTAGAGATAATGCGATGAGATAAGATTATCATCCATTATCTGTAACTGCTTATCCTGTGCAGAGTTGTGGGCAAGCTATAGCCTATCCCAGCTAACTCTGGGCGAGAGGCGGGGTATACCCTGGACAAGTCGCCAGATCATCGCAGGGCTGACACATAGACACAAACAACAATTCACACTCACGGTCAATTTAGAGCTACCAATTAGCCTAACCTGCATGTCTTTGGACTGTGGAGGAAACTGGAGCACCCGGAGGAAACCCATGCAGACACGGGGAGAACATGCAAACTCCACGCAGAAAGGCCCCCCACTGGCCACTTGGCTCGAACCCAGAACCTTCTTGCTGTGAGGCGACAGCGCTAACCACTACACCACCGTGCCGCCCATTATTATTGTTGTTGTCCCCCCATTCTAACAAAGTTTCTAATCTGGTGTGTTTGCAATCAATCGTGTTTGCACCCTGGACAAAAAGTCAGCAAATCCCTGGCCAAGGTTTAGACTAAACACCTATGGGCAAGTTAGAGTAGCAGCTTGGCCTAATCCACGTCTTTGGATTGTGGGAGGAAACCCGAGCATCTGGAGGAAACCCACTGAGACACAGAACCTGCTTGCTGTGAAGTGACAGTGCTAACCACTGCACCGCCGTCTGCGCTGTCGCATCATTATGTAGTGCATTATGTTTAAATATACACTCACCAGCCACTTTAGTAGGAACGCCCATCCACCTGCTGTTTTATGCAGTTATCGAATCAGCCAATCTCTTGACAGCAGCACAATGCATAAAATCATGCAAATGTAAATCAAGAGCTTCAGTTAATGTTCACTTCAAACATCAGAATGGGAAAAATTGGGATCTCAAAGTGTGACTTTCACTGTGGCATGGATATTGGTTCGAGCCAGATGGACTGGTTTGAGTATTTCAGAAACTGCTGATCTCCTGGGCTCTTCACAAACAATGGTGCGAAAAACAAAAAACACTGAGTTCTGTTCTGTGGGTGGAAACACACGCCTTGTTGATAAGAGAGGTCAGAGGAAAATGGCCAAATTGGTTCGAGCTGCCAGGAAGGATATAGCAACTCATAGCAACTCTTTACAACCGTGGTGAGCAGAAAAGCATTTCAGCATGCACCAGCAGAAGACCACACTGCATTCCACTCCTGCCAGCCAAGAACAGGAATCTTAGAATCAAGTTCCTATAAAAGTGGCTGGTGAGTGTATATACAGTACCAATGAAGAATTTGCTTTGCAAAAATCAGCAAGTAGGTTTCATTTTCTTTCTTGTAAAGCTATTTGTCTACCAGGCAAATAAGAAAAATGAATTTGACCAGAAATAAAATCTCTTTAGCTTCTGATTTTTCCACTCCTACAAATGTCCAAAGTCTCATCTCATCTCATTATCTCTAGCCGCTTTATCCTGTTCGACAGGGTCGCAGGCAAGCTGGAGCCTATCCCAGCTGACTACGGGCGAAAGGCGGGGTACACCCTGGACAAGTCGCCAGGTCATCACAGGGCTGACACATAGACACAGACAACCATTCACACTCACATTCACACCTACGCTCAATTTAGGGTCACCAGTTAACCTAACCTGCATGTCTTTGGACTGTAGGGGAAACCGGAGCACCCGGACGAAACCCACACGGACAACATGCAAACTCCGCACAGAAAGGCCCTCACCGGCCACGGGGCTCGAACCCGGACCTTCTTGCTGTGAGGCGACAGCGCTAACCACTACACCACCGTGCAAAGTAACATCTACAATTTAGCCTTGAAGAGGAATGAACAGAGACCGAGAGAAGCTGACTCTGCTACATTTGTTAGCTCATGTTTCCCTTTATATCCCAGGCTGGATGGAGTGTGGCATTTACTCCCTAACAATCTGCGACACTGCCATTATTGCTAAGAAGTGTTTCATTTCAAGCCCATGTGACATCTCCCACTTATCTGTACACATGACACTATACTGTGGCTGCTGCTTGAGGGGCCCTTGCCGCACCACACCGCGCCACTCTGCATATGCAAATATGCCATTAATAAATAAGAGTGTGTTGGGAGGCATAAATAATACAGCACCCTAGGGCAGGTTGAGGGAACAGCTGTCCCAAAGGAGTGCCAGATGCCCAGCCTGGCGCTGCCAATGCACACGCCCCCACTTCCTTTCCTGTCAAAGAGACGGTCACCTCTTCTTCACTTTTTTAACACGCCGATGAACAACAGATGGAACATGGCTCTTGTTAAGGGCTCTAACTAGCCTTCAGTCTGCTGCCGTTGCTCAGGCCATCTTGTGACCTCCAGTAGCTGTCTCTTGAGGTGCACCAGGGTCGTTCCCTCATGGACGTTTACAAATCACTGTGTCACACAAAAACTGCTGACAGACTGCCTCTGTAGCTGAGCCCCTTCAGACGCTAGCAGTCAAGCTAATTAGGGTTGTGGGAAACAGACGTTTTAGTTGACTTTGATTTCCCTTTAGTTGCCGCTGATAACCTATTTCAGACTAAGATTTTATAATACCATGCTAACCCTTAGCAAAAAGAAGTTTATTCAAGTGTACTATGAGTATACTTATTTTTTACTAAAACTGCAGAAGTATACTTGAAGTTGACTTTTTATAAACTATATTTTATATACTTAAGAATAGTATAGTGAAGTATACTTGGCTTATACTGAAAAGTATAAATAAAAGTCTAAGACTAAGTACATTAATACTAAGACTTATACTTTAATACTAAAACGTATACTTTAGTATACTTTTCACGTTTTTCTGCCACAAAGTACTAATACTTAGTATATCTTGCTCCAAGTGCATAATAAGGTCAAGTCATTGACTCATGCTTAACATTTAATTTATATATTAATATAATATAATGCTGGAGTTTAAAACTTTACAGTATATAGTATGTGTGCTCAATTGCATTATCTTTATGTACCTTAAAATCATACACAAAAACAGAAAAACTTTTGACTTGACTTTATTGATCAATTTCTCCAGTAAGGAAGGACTTGATTTCATAGGTCTTTATTTTTGAAATGTTTGAAAATATATCAAACTTGTTTTCAACATTCTGTCTTGTGATTTTGTAAATTCATCACACTCTTGTGTACATACAGTATGAGTAAACTTTAAGAATACATTAAGGAGTGTATTTCCAGTATATAAATAGTAAGCTACAAGTAATATGCCAAGCAAACTTAAAGTATAACAAGTAAACTAGTGAAATAACCAACGTTTATAACAGTATACGGGCGGCACGGTGGTGTAGTGGTTAGCGCTGTCGCCTCACAGCAAGAAGGTCCTGGGTTCGAGCCCCGGGGCCGGCGAGGGCCTTTCTGTGTGGAGTTTGCATGTTCTCCCCGTGTCCGCGTGGGTTTCCTCCGGGTGCTCCGGTTTCCCCCACAGTCCAAAGACATGCAGGTTAGGTTAACTGGTGACTCTAAATTGAGCGTAGGTGTGAATGTGAATGGTTGTCTGTGTCTATGTGTCAGCCCTGTGATGACCTGGCGACTTGTCCAGGGTGTACCCCGCCTTTCGCCCGTAGTCAGCTGGGATAGGCTCCAGCTTGCCTGCGACCCTGTAGAAGGATAAAGCGGCTAGAGATAATGAGATGAGATGAACAGTATACTTAAAGTATACAATAATAAACTAAAAATAGGGACTTGAAGTATGTAACCAAGGGGTATTGTGGCTCAGTCAACTAAAGCGCCATACCATAAATCTGGGGACCTGGGTTCAATTCCAACCCAAGGTAATTTCCTGAACCCTCTCCTGCTCATTTCCTGTCACTACACTGTCCTATCCATTAAAGGTGAAAAAAGCCCAAAAAAAGAAGTATATCGATAAGTGTACTTGTGGTATACTTTAAGCATGCAAGAGGGACATACCAAGTACATTGATAGTATATAGATGTGTACTTGTTGTATACTTTAAAGTGCACTTTTGCAAACTTAAAATGAACTTTAAAGTATACTTTTATAAACTTGAAATGTTCCAATTTAGTCCGCAAAAGTATTAAATTTGTATACTTTCTAGTACACTAAAAGTACATGGTCTGTAGTATACTTGCTATACTTATACTCATACTGAAGCATACTTAATAAAATGAACTTGAAGTATACTACTTTTTGCTAAGGGAATCCATTCTACTGATTCCTGTATTTAAGAACTTTTTATTCAATGATAAATGCTTGCCAACTTGAATGTTTACTTCAGTACATTTCTCAAAAGCAAATGGCTATTTTAATTGACTAAATTTCCCCACACGTTTTATTTCACATTTCATGAATATTTTAATATGAACTATTTCTTCATGTGAATTATCAGCCCATGATACCGTTAACCAACACTGCTGCTTGGAAACTAGCTAAATGTAAAAGAAATGCTGACTTGAAATCAATGAGCTAGTCAACAGTTCCTGTGACAGCTAGCTGGCTAGAGTTAGCTAATGCTAGTGAGTGAAGTGTGCTCAGACAATGATGAATTAAAGTACAAAAGTCAAAGTACAAGCAAAATTCACAAAAGTAAAAGAGTCTGCCTTAAACTGCACACTTGTTTTAATTACTTGATGGAAAGTTAATGCTTCTTTCTCGAAGGAATCATGAACTCTGCAAAACGTTCACTAAGGCTAACGACAGATGCTAATACAAACTAGCTCACTGCGACGAGCTACAATACAAACAGAATGTTTGTTCTGTTAGCAACAGATAGCTAACACTGCTAGCGATTAGGTCTCATTTTTTTGTCATGTCTGTGAGAAATTTAGATCAAATCCTTGAAGGTGACTGATGCTTAAAGGCGTCACGCAGTGGCGATAAAAGTTGCATTATTCTGCACCAGAATGCTTTCGAGATTCGAAATAAATTGACCGTCGATTTTTCAAAAGCTTCCCGCGGTTGTAATCGGTCCTTATTTGGTCATGCCCATCACTTGAAATTTCCCGCGTTCGCAGCGCCCCCTCTCGGTCAATGGAACAGCTGCGTGACGTCATACCAGTAACCACTCGGTGCAGTTGCAACGGCGGACACACCAGAAAATAGGAGCGATGCTGAGGAAATTAGCTTTGATTTTACCGATACAGAAGAAGAAAATGGCCCACAAGTAGAGATTTTGACAGCTGAATGTCCTGGTGGTATCCAGCCTTATAGATTTGAACCTGAGCGCTCATCTTCAGAAGAAAATGAGGACAGTTCTGACGACGACAGAAACGAAGACGAGAATGAAGAAGACCGGCGACTTGAAGACTTGTTTTGGTTGGTTTCTCTGACTAAATCACTACTTGTGTGTATTTTTAAAGACCATTTTCACTTGAATTAGAATGCTGTGTGATTAATCTATGATTATGTGTAATACTGATAGCTGTAGGGGGTGAAAGTATAGCTAGAAAGATTGAATTCTAGCAACTTGACAGCTTGCGATCTCGCGAAATGCAGTGGGCCTTCTGATACAGTAGACCCCTTGATATTCCAGTTTTCATCATTTTCCTTTTATTGCGGTTGATTTTAACTTGATATTCAGTATGTTATAGGCTGGGAGTATTGAGCTTTGTATTGTATTGTTTAGTAAACGTACAATCGTCAGTAATAAGTGATAATTATTAGTTAAAGGCAGCTCTGTGGCATAAATCACTGTAAAATTTGGACACAAGTTGCAAGATTTTTTTATTGCAAGATCATGGAGGTTTAATTGGAGTTTTGTGAAAATGTTTTTAAAAAGCTAGTAAAGGTGGCTTGGGAAGCTGGAAAGCAGACATTATAAACAAACAAGATTTATTTTTAACGCATGTTTTCCAGGTGCAGTTGTGGAAACTGTAGAATTATGCCAGCATCACCCAAGGAAGGTTACTGGTATGACGTCACACATAAGTTGACCTAGTTAACGGCTGGCTGCCTAAATTTGGCTGTGCGCGTCAACTTTAAATGCTTGTAGCGGGCGCATCGTGACACTGAGATCGCGGGAAACCGAGGGGCTTGAATAACCCACCAAACCCGACATTTTGACACATGATATACAGTGGTGCTTGAAAGTTTGTGAACCCTTTCGAATTTTCTATATTTCTGCATAAATATGACTTAAAACATCATCAGATTTTCACACAAGTCCTAAAAGTAGATAAAGAGAACTCAGTTAAACAAATGAGACAAAAATATTATACTTGGTCATTTATTTATTGAGGAAAATGATCCAATATTACATATCTGTGAGTGGCAAAAGTATGTGAACCTCTAGGATTAGCAGTTAAATTGAAGGTGAAATTAGAGTCAGGTGTTTTCAATCAGTGGGATGACAATCAGGTGTGAGTGGGCACCCTGTTTTATTTAAAGAACAGGGATCTATCAAAGTCTGATCTTCACAACACATGTTTGTGGAAGTGTATCATGGCACAAACAAAGGAGATTTCTGAGGACCTCAGAAAAAGCATTGTTGATGCTCATCAGGCTGGAAAAGGTTACAAAACCATCTCTAAAGAGTTTGGACTCCACCAATCCACAGCCAGACAGATTGTGTACAAATGGAGGAAATTCAAGACCATTGTTACCCCCCCCAGGAGTGGTCGGCCAACAAAGATCACTCCAAAAGTAAGGTGTGTAATAGTCAGCGAGGTCACAAAGGACCCCAGGGTAACTTCTAAGCAACTGAAGGCCTCTCTCACATTGGCTAATGTTAATGTTCATGAGTCCACCATCAGGAGAACACTGAACAACAATGGTGTGCATGGCAGGGTTGCAAGGAGAAAGCCACTGCTCTCCAAAAAGAACATTGCTGCTTGTCTGCAGTTTGTTAAAGATCACCTGGACAAGCCAGAAGGCTATTGGAAAATGTTTTGTGGACAGATGAGGCCAAAATAGAACTTTTTGGTTTAAATGAGAAGTGTTATGTTTGGAGAAAGGAAAACCCTGCATTCCAGCATAAGAACCTTATCCCATCTGTGAAACATGGTGGTGGTAGTATCATGGTTCGGGCCTGTTTTGCTGCATCTGGGCCAGGACGGCTTGCCATCATTGATGGAACAATGAATTCTGAATTATACCAGCGAATTCTAAAGGAAAATGTCAGGACATCTGTCCATGAACTGAATCTCAAGAGAAGGTGGGTCATGCAGCAAGACAACGACCCTAAGCACACAAGTCGTTCTACCAAAGAATGGTTAAAGAAGAATAAAGTTAATGTTTTGGAATGGCCAAGTCAAAGTCCTGACCTTAATCCAATCGAAATGTTGTGGAAGGACCTGAAGCGAGCAGTTCATGTGAGGAAACCCACCAACATCCCAGAGTTGAAGCTGTTCTGTACGGAGGAACGGGCTAAAATTCCTCCAAGCCGGTGTGCAGGACTGATCAACAGTTACCGGAAACACTTAGTTGCAGTTATTGCTGCACAAGGGGGTCACACCAGATACTGAAAGCAAAGGTTCGCATACTTTTGCCACTCACAGATATGTAATATTGGATAATTTTCCTCAATAAATAAATGACCAAGTATAATATTTTTGTCTCATTTGTTTAACTGGGTTCTCTTTATCTACTTTTAGGACTTGTGTGACAATCTGATGATGTTTTAGGTCATATTTATGCAGAAATATAGAAAATTCTAAAGGGTTCACAAACTTTCAAGCACCACTGTAGCCTGATTGCTGAAATTACCGCACGACGCCTTTAAATGCTACCTTGTGATTTTACAAATAATTATAGAGAAATGTAGTGGTGTGGAAAATACAGTGAGGAGAAAGTAGTCATTTTTCTTTTGAAATGTAGGGAATAAAAGTCAAAAGAATTAGGTGTAAGATTTAATCAGGTAAATGTCATTAAAACCAGACTTAAAAATAGTAACACAGTAATTATGGTCCGTTACGTCCCACCTCTGAACATGACACAGCAAATCCAATTACAGGTTAGACTGCTCAATTTGGTTCCATGTCAATCGTAAACCATTTTTTTTTTAATGAAAAACACATTAGAACTAGAAGGGCACTTGGTAGAGTGCACACCTCCGCCAAGTCACATATTCAAATTTGCATCAAAATCTAATCAACTGTTCCTTGCCCTGTGGCCTGCCTTTCTTCAAAATTTCATAAAAATCTGTTCACTATTTTCGAGTTATGTTGGGAACAGACAAACAAACAAACAGACGTGATAACCTCCTCCAACAAAGTTTTAACCAGCTCTGTAAAAATCCCAAAATGTGAATGGATCATGGAAGTAAGCGCTGTATTGAAATAAAATGAACCAGTGTGTGAATGTAGCTTTGGGATTGCTGTGCCAAGCTGAAGGTTATGAATACAGGTGGAAGACAGAGTGCAAGTTGCTTCGCAGAGTTGTCTCACGTCTGAGCTTCAGTAAATTGCATAAAGGTCGTTTCACATATACCCGAGGAAAGTGCTGATTGATTAAAGGGGCACATTAAAAAGAAAGAGGGACTAACTGCAGTGGCAAGCTTTGCCAAGTATGCTTCTTCAGTGCCAAGGATTTATGAAAAAGGTCAGTTAGTGAAGCAAGACTGTACACTAAGCATCAAAGATACAGGTTTCTAGTACGTTTTCTGCAGGCTACGAAGCTTTTTCATTTGCACCGTGTCCCACGTTAGGCATGCAAAAAACAGAATTTAAAAAGGCCACTTTCTTGGATCACAGGCCTACATTCATACAGATTTAATGGTGGATTTTATGCAGACTTGAAGAGCCAAACATCCAAACATCCAGTAAATGTTCAGGATGCATGTATTTTCTCTTTTTGTACTTGCACAGTTTGAACATACACACACACACACACACAAACATATCTGAATGACATACAGAAACGAGTGTTTTACTGGGAAGTATGCCACTCGTATTTTACAGACAAGCTACATCTGGGACATGGAGAACCAAAACCATGACATAATTCTCTTTATTTTTTTCGCGGTGCGGTTTCCATCAAATCCTGCGCTCTGGTTGGCTGACAAGTGGATCCGTATCCTACGATACGGACCCCAGTTATGAACCCCGGTTACGGACCTCTGGTGACTCACTCGTTCACAACAACAACAAACATAGTAGCATTTTTTGTCAACATTTATCTTTTTTTATAAGATTTATTTATAAGATTATCAAAAATCTTAAATTTTTGCCAGCATTTCTCAAGAGAATAGCATTAATTTTACAGCATGGATAGCGATAACGACAGTGTTCACAGTGAAAGCGAGTTTTACTACCCTGAGGAAGAAGAAATAAAAGAAAACATTTCAGGAGAAAGCTAAAAACCTCTAACTTGCTAACACCGAGCAAAAACATGGCTGAATCCTGAATGACTCCTATTTGTATAAATAGGGGACTACATAGGTGGCAAAATTTAGTTTTTTTCCTGCCATGCAAGTGCACTTGTACACCGAGGAGGAAGCAATTTGCATTACAGCTGTGAATGAGGATTCAAAATGGCGGCTCGGCTCGGTTTTCCATTTCGGGCGCTCTCGTTTTCTGTTAGACTTTGGTAAAGAAAAAAATAAATATATTATTTATCAGCTTAAGGTCGGTCCGTATGGTGAAATACCGTGACCTCGGCCTTGAATACTGACCTCGGCCCAGAGGGCCTCGCTCAGTACTTTCAAGACCTCAGTCACGGTATTTCACGATACGGACCTCCCAGCTGGTAAATAACATCTCATCTCATTATCTCTAGCCGCTTTATCCTTCTACAGGGTCGCAGGCAAGCTGGAGCCTATCCCAGCTGACTACGGGCGAAAGGCGGGGTACACCCTGGACAAGTCGCCAGGTCATCACAGGGCTGACACATAGACACAGACAACCATTCACACTCACATTCACACCTACGCTCAATTTAGAGTCACCAGTTAACCTAACCTGCATGTCTTTGGACTGTGGGGGAAACCGGAGCACCCGGAGGAAACCCACGCGGACACGGGGAGAACATGCAAATTCCACACAGAAAGGCTCTCGCCGGCCCCGGGGCTCGAACCCATGACCTTCTTGCTGTGAGGCGACAGCGCTAACCACTACACCACCGTGCCGCCCGGTAAATAACATACATATATATATATACACACACATATATATATATGTATATATGTGTGTGTGTGTCACTCATGAGGAAATTAATGAATTGTTTTGATAAATTTGGGTACTTTTTGTTTGTGTGTCTATATAATAAAAAGAAAATCACACGTTGGCTAGAAGATATGAAGTGTAGCTTCTCGTGTTGAAAAGCTTGCATTTTTCGTACAAACTACATCGCAGATCTGGGTGACATATTACACTCCGATGATGTCGCTCCCAGCATTTTCCTGCTGACTAGACGCGCGTTGTCAAAATGGCGAACCGGTTCAAAATTAAAATTCTTTTGATTAACTTGCATGTTTTTTTGTGGCTGTGTCTCTAATATAAAGAATATTACATGGCTGCGCAAAGATATGAAATTTATCTTCTCGTGTTGAAAAATATTTCATTCATTCGCGTCGCTCACTCATGAAATATACAGTCACCACTTGAAGATAAACTTCATATCTTCACGCCACCATGTAATATCCTCTCTCTCTCTCTGTATATATATATATATATATATATATATATATATATATATATAAAACATTAGGGGCATGTTGTTATTGGGAAATAATCAAATAAACAGTGACAGGGTGGCGTGACGGAACCAGCGTCATGCATTTTATTTGTTTATGGTTATGTTTCATGTTGCGGAACATCCATGAAACAAATTAGTTCCTGTTATCACTTATGTTATAGCAGATATAAACACGAACAATGAATTAGAACGAGCACGTTATATATTATGTTGTGTATGGGTTTTATTTATCATCGAGTGCCAAATCAAGAACAGATTAAACTCATATGTAGCGAGTTGTACATCAAAAACAAAATGGAAAATCAGATAGTGGCTGATTTAATTTCGGGTTGTAAAACATATTTTCTTATTAACTTTTGATGATAATCGTCCTCCAGCTGAGCATTTCAAAGTCATCAGGAAGATTGACTGACTGAAATTACTGAACAAGTTCCCAAGTAAAATTCCCAACTGAGAATAAATCCCTCTGTTTTTTCTTTGCCGTTTCATTGTTAGGATAAACTTAAGATAAGCCCACAAGTCCAGAGCAAACTCCCAGCCTCTCCTCTGAAACCAAGGTCACAAGACAGTTAAGGTGCTGGAGAAGGACAAAGAACGGCTGCGTTTCAAACAGAGTGGTGACAGTAGCCTGAATAGTATCTATGGGGAGTAAATGAAAACAAGGTTAATGCATTCACTTCTCATTATCTCTGCTGGATGGAACCACCCGCATGGCGTAAAGAGCAGGAAATCAGAACAGAACGTGAAGCACAACACGGCAGCACGCCAACACCTCCACAGACAAGACACACTCTGTTCCTCTCTGCTCTAATGCATCTGAAAAGAGAGAGTCAGGGAAGGAAGAGGCAGAGGAAACTATCCTGCACACTCCGAAACCCGATTTAATGGCAGTCCCACAGGACTTTGGTTACTGAAACCACACAACTGAGGTGCATTTAGAAATAATTAGGCTGCCGAAAATGTCATCAAATCATAACTTCTGTCACATAGTCTGTACCAGGGCTTCCCCAACCCAGTCTTCATTTTCATTCTCACCTTCAACACATCTGTACCAAGCCATTAAGAACACGTCTCTAGACATAGGTGAAATTACATACTGAAAGAACATATTGAAATCATTCTCATCGCTACAACCCAAAGATCATTTCAACGAACACATTCAAAGTGAGGGCGGCACGGTGGTGTAGTGGTTAGCGCTGTCACCTCACAGCAAGAAGGTCCTGGGTTCGAGCCCCGTGGCCAGCGAGGGCCTTTCTGTGTGGAGTTTGCATGTTCTCCCCGTGTCCGCGTGGGTCTCCTCCGGGTGCTCCGGTTTCCCCCACAGTCCAAAGACATGCAGGTTAGGTTAACTGGTGACTCTAAATTGACCGTAGGTGTGAATGTGACTGTGAATGGTTGTCTGTGTCTATGTGTCAGCCCTGTGATGACCTGGTGACTTGTCCAGGGTGTACCCCGCCTTTCGCCCGTAGTCAGCTGGGATAGGCTCCAGCTTGCCTGCGACCCTGTAGAAGGATAAAGCGGCTAGAGATAATGTGATGTGTGATGTGATGTTTACAAAAAAAATGGAGGATCTCATCTCATTATCTGTAGCCGCTTTATCCTGTTCTACAGGGTCGCAGGCAAGCTGGAGCCTATCCCAGCTGACTATGGGCGAAAGGCAGGGTACACCCTGGACAAGTCGCCAGGTCATCACAGGGCTGACACATAGACACAGACAACCATTCACATTCACACCTACGGTCAATTTAGAGTCACCAGTTAACCTAACCTGCATGTCTTTGGACTGTGGGGGAAACCGGAGCACCCGGAGGAAACCCACGCGGACAACATGCAAAATCCACACAGAAAGGCCCTCGCCAGCCACGGGGCTCGAACCCGGACCTTCTTGCTGTGAGGCGACAGCACTAACCACTACACCACCGTGCCGCCAAAATGGAAGATGTACATGATATTTTGTAAATAAGGGGACATTTTGCTAAAAAATGTTAATTTCCCCATGTACAGTTAGGTCCATATATATTTGGACACTGACACAAATTTTGTTTTTTTTTTACCTGTTTACTGAAACATATTCAAGTTGTAGTTATATAATGGACATGGACATAAAGTCCAGACTTTCAGCTTTCATTTGAGGGTATCCACATTAAAATCGGATGAAGGGTTTAGGAGTTTCAGCTCCTTAACATGTGCCACCCTGTTTTTAAAGGGACCAAAAGTAATTGGACATTTGACTCAAAGGCTATTTCATGGGCAGGTGTGGGCAATTCCTTCGTTATGTCATTCTCAATTAAGCAGATAAAAGGCCTGGAGTTGATTTGAGGTGTGGTGCTTGCATTTGGAAGATTTTGCTGTGAAGAAAACATGCGGTCAAAGGAGCCCTCCATGCAGGTGAAACAAGCCATCCTTAAGCTGCGAAAACAGAAAAAAACCCATCCGAGAAATTGCTACAATATTAGGAGTGGCAAAATCTACAGTTTGGTACATCCTGAGAAAGAAAGAAAGAAAGAAAGAAAGAAAGAAAGCACTGGTGAACTCATCAATGCAAAAAGACCTGGACACTCACAGAAGTCAACAGTGGTGGATGATCGCAGAATAATTTCCATGGTGAAGAGAAACCCCTTCACAACAGCCAACCAAGTGAACAACACTCTCCAGGAGGTAGGCGTATCAATATCCAAATCTACCATAAAGAGAAGACTGCATGAAAGTAAATGCAGAGGGTTCACTGCATGGTGCAAGCCACTCATAAGCCTCAAGAATAAAAAGGCTAGATTGGACTTTGCTAAAAAAACATCTAAACAAGCCAGCACAGTTCTGGAAGAACATTCTTTGGACAGATGAAACCAAGATCAACCTCTACCAGAATGATGGAAAGAAAAAAGTATGGTGAAGGCGTGGTACAGCTCATGATCCAAAGCATACCACATCATCTGTAAAACACGGCGGAGGCAGTGTGATGGCTTGGGCATGCATGGCTGCCAGTGGCACTGGGTCACTAGTGTTTATTGATGATGTGACACAGGACAGAAGCAGCTGGATGAATTCTGAGGTATTCAGAGACATACTGTACTGTGTGCTCAAATCCAGTCAAATGCAGCCAAACTGATTGGTCGGCGTTTCATAATACAGATGGACAATGACCCAAAACATAAAGCCAAAGCAACCCAGGAGTTTATTAAAGCAAAGAAGTGGAATATTCTTGAATGGCCAAGTCAGTCACCTGATCTCAACCCAATTGAGCATGCATTTCACTTGTTAAAGACTAAACTTCAGACAGAAAGGCCCACAAACAAACAGCAGCTGAAAACCGCTGCAGTAAAGGCCTGGCAGAGCATTAAAAAGGAGGAAACACAGCATCTGGTGATGTCCATGAGTTCAAGACTTCAGGCAGTCATTGCCAACAAAGGGTTTTCAACCAAGTATTAGAAATGAACATTTTATTTACAATTATTCAATTTGTCCAATTACTTTTGAACCCCTGAAATGAAAGGATTGTGTTTAAAAAATGCTTTAGTTCCTCACATTTTTATGCAATCATTTAGTTCAACCCACTGAATGAAAGCTGAAAGTCTGAACGTCAACTGCATCTGAATTGTTTTGTTCAAAATTCATTGTGGTAATGTACAGAACCAAAATTAGAAAAATGTTGTCTCTGTCCAAATATTTATGGACCTAACTGTATGGATACTTTTGGGACACCCTGTATAATGGGTGTAGGTGTTCTGGAAGCTGAGAAAGTAAATGTCTATCACAGAACATCTGGGTTGGGAAAACACTGCTCCATTGGCATCTTGGCAAAAGCTAGTGATTTTATTAGTGTACTGTGTAATGCCATCATTTCTATAATGTATAGTATATTGATGTCATGCCATAATTACATAGAAATTTGCAGTTAATATCTCATCTCATTATCTGTAGCCGCTTTATCCTGTTCTACAGGGTCGCAGGCGAGCTGGAGCCTATCCCAGCTGACTATGGGCGAAAGGCAGGGTACACCCTGGACAAGTCGCCAGGTCATCACAGGGCTGACACATAGACACAGACAACCATTCACACTCACAGTCAATTTAGAGTCACCAGTTAACCTAACCTGCATGTCTTTGGGGGAAACCAGAGCACCCGGAGGAAACCCACGTGGACACGGGGAGAACATGCAAACTCCACACAGAAAGGCCCTCGCCAGCCACGGGGCTCGAACCCGGACCTTCTTGCTATGAGGCGACAGCGCTAACCACTACACCACCGTGCCACCTGCAGTTAATATGTCCTTGCAAAAGTGCAAAAGAAGGTGTAATCAAAACTGGACTGGCAGGCAATGACAAAATAGTATTTCACAAAAAGAACTTTTTAGTTAAGTTACACCATCCATAAGCATCAAACATTGGTAACTTCATTTATCCGGCTGACACTTTTACAGAAACCAACAACATAACAGTTGAGGATTAAGGGTCTCATTCAAAGGCTGGGATTTGAACTCAAGACTTTCCTATCAGTTCCCAGGAGGCTAGTGCTTTAACCACTGAGCTACCTGGAGTATATACACGCTCCCTTGCTTGAGGCAAAAGTAGAAAAAAAACCTACAGAAGTTAAAAAAAAAAATACACTATAAGACCAGAAGTTTGTGGACACCTGATCGTCAAGCAGATACACACATTTTGAACATCCCATTCCAGATTTAGTCCCTCTTTGCTGCTATAATAACCTCCACTCTTCTGGGAAGGCTTTCAACTAGAGTTTGGAGCATGGCTATGTGGATTTTTACTCAGAATCAAGAGCATTGGTGAGTTCAGGCACTGATATCAGGTGAGAAGGCCATGCACATAGTCAGCGCTCCAATTCAATCCAATTGTCCAGTGTTCAGAAGGGTTGAGGTCAGGGCTCTATACAAGCCACTTGAGTTCATCTACACCAACCTTGACAAATGATATCTTCATGGAGCTCGTTTTGCACACGGGACATTGTCATGCTGGAACATTCTGTGTCTCTTAGTTCCAGTGAAGGGGTGGCACGGTAGTGTAGTGGTTAGTGCTGTCGCCTCACAGCAAGAAGGTCTGGGTTTGAGCCCCGTGGCCAGTGAGGGCCTTTCTGTGTGGAGTTTGCATGTTCTCCCCGTGTCTGTGTGGGTTTGCTCTGGTTTCCCCCACAGTCCAAAGACATGCAGTTAGGTTAACTGGTGACTCTAAATTGACCGTAGGTGTGAATGGATGTCTGTGTCTATGTGTCAGCCCTGTGATGACCTGGCGACTTGTCCAGGGTGTACCCTGCCTTTTGCCCGTAGTCAGCTGGGATAGGCTCCAGTTTGCCTGCGACCCTGTAGAACAGGATAAAGTGGCTAGAGATGATGAGATGAGTTCCAGTGAAGGAAATTGTAACTCTACAGCATACAAAGACATCCTATACAATTTTTTTTTTTTGCAACAGTTTGGGCTCACATATGAGTGTGATGTCAAGTGGCCAAAACTTTTGGGAACATAGTGCATCATTAAGGTACATCATATAATCCATTCTCCAGGCTCATTCCCTAATATGCAGCTTCTATTTTTATGCAATAATTTCCCAGCCAACAACTTTAGGTGGACAGAATGTCTGGTCTTCTCTTGGCACCATCTGAAATGGGCCTCCGACACACACTTGAATATCTGGCTTCCAAGTCCAAAGCCAAAAAAGAGTGGGATGCCCCTTTGCCTCTTGTTGAGGAGTTTTAGTATCTTGAGATCTTGTTCATTAGAGATGAAAGATGAGTCTATGAAATTGACATGGATTGGGTCAGCAGCAATGTTACAGTTGCTGTATTGGCCTGCGATGTTGAAGAAGGGCCTCAGTTTTTAGATGAAGCTACATCCGTATCCTCACCTATGGCCACAAGCTGTGGAATAAGGTCATGAGCACAGGCAGGAGACATAAGGTTCCTTCACAGAATTGGAGGGCTTACTTTCCATAATGGGGTGAAGAGCTCAACAATCCAGGAAAGCTTCAGAGCAGAGTTGCTAGTCCTCTGAATTGAGAGGAGCCAACTGAGATGGCCTTACAAGTATAGCCCTGCTAGAATTTTATCAAGCACATCCCACTGGACAGAGACCAAAAGGCAGACCCAACACTCACTTGAGACATCATATCCCACAGTTGGCTAGGAAACGTCCAGCTCCCAGGAGGACCTGGAATATATGGTCATGGATGCAAAAGTCTGGACTGACCTTCTCAGCCTATTGCCGCCACAAGTCCCAACAGTAAAGCAGAATGAATGAAGAATATTTTGAGAATTTTATGGTGCTATGAATGTTTCGTTCCAAGGAGCTCTGTATCGGTCATATTTCTAGCCACTCAGAGAACATTTTATTTATAATATTCCTACAACATTGCTGCAACATGAGACTTCCAAAATCCTCTATCCTGTGCCGTTTCTTCAAGCTGGCTCCAGGTAAGGCCCGTCTTCTCGAAGAATTTAAGAACATTGACGTAATGTTATTGATAAAAATATTACTGTCTAATTCATTGAATACTTGCTGAATATTCTTCTAATGTTCTCTGCTAGTTTTAAACCGGAAAGTATCAATGCAGCCAATGTAAAACTCCAATTCCAAAAAAGCTGGGATGCTGTGTAAAACATAAATAAAAGGAGAATGCGATGGTTTGCAAATCATGGAAACCCTATATTTCTTTGAAAATAGTACAAAGACAAAGAAAAATATATGCTCATTTTGAATTTAGTGCCAGCAACGTGTTTCAAAAAAAATTGGGACAGGGTAACAAAAAACAGGAAAACTTGTGTAATGTTTGGAAAAAAAAAAAAAACTAATTTGTTTAATTGGCAACAGGTCAGTAACATGGTTGGGTATAAAAAGAGCATCCCAGAGAGCCTGAGTCTCTCAGAAGTAAAGAGACGGATGCCTGTGATCTTTGGGCCCTCAGGCGACATTGCATTATAAACAGACATGATTCTGGAGTGGAAATCGCTGCATGGGCTCAGGAACACTTCCAAAAATCATCATCTGTGAAAACGGTTTATTACTGCAGCCACAAATGCAAGTTAAAACCATATTTAAACAATATCCAGAAACACTGCCACCTTCTCTGGGCCTGAGCTTATTAACAATGGCCTGAGGTGAAGTGGAAAACTGTCCTGTGGTCTGACAAATCGAAATTTTAAATTCTTTTTGGAAATCATGGACACCACATCCTCCAGGCTAAAGAGGAGAGGGAACATCCGGCTTGTTATCAGCAAACAGTTCAAAAATCAGCACCTGTGATGGTATGGGGGTGCATTAGTGCACATGGCATGGGTAGCTTCCACGCCTGGGAAGGCATCAATAATGCTGAATGGTATATATAGGTTTTGGAGCAATATGCTGCCATCCAGATGGCATCTTTTTCGGTTATGGCCTTGCTTATTTCATTAAGACAATGTCAAACTGTATTCTACATGTCCATTGTAAAAGAGTCTGGGTGCTAAACTGGCCTGCCTGCAGTCCAGACCTGTCACCGAATAAAAATATTCAGCACATTATGAAGCACAAAATATGACAAAAGAGACGCTGAACTGTTGAGCAACTGAAATTGTCTATCAGGCAAGAATGGGACAATATTTCTCTTTCAAAACTACAGCAATTGGCATCCTCAGTTCCCAAATCTTTATATAGTGTTGGTAAATGTAAAGATGATGCAACACAGTGGTAAACATGCCCTGTCCCAACTTTTTTGAAACATGTTGCTGGCATCAAATTCAAAATGAGCATATATTAAAAATAAATAAATAAAATACATTTTTTCAGTTTCAACATTTGATATGTTGTCTTTGTACTTGTAAATCATGGCATTCTGTTTTTATTTACGTTTTACACAGCATCCTAACCTTTTTGGAATTTAGGTTGTAGTCGTGGTCGTGAGCAACAATCTGAATTTGTGTCAAAAATTTTTTAGGTTGTACTCAAGTTGAAAATTTCTTTGCTCCACACGTCTGTGATCTATAACCGTTGATCAAATTAAACAAATTACACTGAAATTAATATACCTAGTCCTTATTACATGTGTTGTTCATATTATACAAATGATGTTTCTTTATACTTGTACACAGCATCCTTATATTATACTGCATGTAGATATAGAGTGTACATATAAAGTATGAATGTAACACTTTCAGTAATATAATAATACACTTGTGAGACATAAAGAACACTTTTTGCTCCAGGCTTTATGTATCATCTTGTGGCTGTAAATGCCAGTGGAGTGCTGGAGTAGGACTGTTCCAGGCTGTTTTCTGTCTCACCCACTCCTTCGTTTAATGCTAAGAGATGGAGACAGGCGTCTAATCGGCTTGGGCTATGTCCCCACAGGCCACCTCTGCAGAAGCATTGCACGCTTGCACTCCAGCGAAGCATATCTGCATCCCAATGTTCAGTGTTAATCTCTATTAGAGCCCATAGACCATAGAAAACACAACCCAGCTCGGCCCCCATTATAACCTACACCAAAGTGAGCAAAGAGTGATGACTTTGTTCTAAAGGGTAGCGCCTTTTTCACAGACCCAGTATCATTAAAAACCTCAGAGTCAAGATGGGTGATCTATTTCCTTTTGCTGAGAATTACCGCAGGTCCATTTAGCACAATCTGCACCAATCAGCTAAAGTGCAGCTTTCCCTCTGCTCCTACGCTGCTGTACGGGTACCTCTCGGCTCAGAAATAATGCCTGTTACTGCATTTCAGTAAGGAGCTCTCTGACAGGTAAATGTGTCTCCAAAGAAAACGTGCCATGATGGAAATGGCCAGGCCCGGATGCGGATTATTTCCCATTCATCATTCTTACAAGTTGCGCTGCCATGCTCATTTCTCCCCTCAGCTTATCGCATATAAGCGCGTGCCACACCGCCGTTGCATAGCAAAACCCTGCCGCTAAATGTTTTTCTCCCCCTCAAATCTAATGGTAGTTATTTGACTGATGATTAATAGTGCAGCGGAAGTGAAGCCTGCCCTGTGCTTCTGTGCACCACTTTCCAAACACTAACTCTGGAGAAATCATATAATTGAGGAAAACATAATGCATTTTTTTTCCCTGTCCTAACACCTACAGGCGATGATATACATGCTTTTTTGGGGGCGGTTTTAACAAGTTTTGGTGCCATCCAAGCCTGAGTTTCTAAACCATACTGTGAATGAATCATTTGTTGTGATATTGTGCTATATGTTGAGCAGCTGGTTTGAAGCAGCTTTGACATAGCTGGAGCACCATCCTTTCACAAACAAACCACTGCCATATGCCTTCCTCTGAAGCTTAACCCAGAACTTGCGGTTTGCAATCGAAGCACTGCATTGTCTCCTTGCAGATGCAGGACAGTATCGCCTAAGGGGCAGTCTATAAAAACTGCCTGACTGGTGACATGGCTTCACAGCGTTCAGTGCAGTCATTCAGAGTAAATCCAATGCCTCTGGACACTTAATCCAACACGTTATCCTCTGTGGGCTCCCTTCATGCATCTGTTCCTACTCATTCCAATCCATCAGGCTGAGGATGCTGAGCTTTTGAGCTTCGGGGGGTCAAAATTACCACAAATGCTTTGGTTATTGTGAGTGCTTCCACCTTTGCAACAACAATAACGTGAAATGAAACTCACCTTTTAGTTTATTTTGCAAAAGAAATGCATGATTCACCAACTTAACAGGGAAAAAAAACCCGATGTCTCTCAAAGCCATTTATAAGAGACTGACAGAAAGAAAGAGAATGAAGAAGAGAGACATAAAAAAATTGAATGTTTAAAAAAAAATGTCCACATGCCCATTAACAAATAACAAACCAAACACAATGTGACAGCAAAATAGTAATGAATACATGGGAGAGAGAAAGAGGGTTCCGTAATCTAATTAATCCCAAAAGATTGACCAAAGTGCAGCTGTAAATTATTTTTCAAATCTCCTGTTCCATCAACTTGTCACTTGTCAGAAAACCTATACTGAGTGCATCCCAGTCCACCAAGATCAGTTTAATTCCTGTCCTTCGGTAGCTGCATTTTGGTGCAGCCCGATAACCTCATCTCATCTCATTATCTCTAGCCGCTTTATCCTGTTCTACAGGGTCGCAGGCAAGCTGGAGCCTATCCCAGGCGGGATACACCCTGGACAAGTCGCCAGGTCATCACAGGGCTGACACATAGACACAGACAACCATTCACGCCTACGGTCAATTTAGAGTCACCAGTTAACCTAACCTGCATGTCTTTGGACTGTGGGGGAAACCAGAGCACCCGGAGGAAGCCCACACGGACTCGGGGAGAACACGCAAACTCCGCACAGAAAGGCCCTCGCCAGCCACGGGGCTCGACCCTGGACCTTCTTGCTGTGAGGTGACAGCGCTAACCACTACACCACCGTGCCGCCAGCCCAATAGCCTAATATCTCAAAAATAAATAAATGAACGAATGAATGAAAAAAAAAAACACTGAGGCAAGTTGGAATGAAATTCCAATCTGATCGAACGAGGTTGATAATCCTTTTAATAATCCATCAATAAGAAGAATAATAGCGATGGATGATGATGATGGATGGATGACAAAATGACTTGCGTTTATAGTGTGGAGGAGTTGCGCAGATCGTCGACCACACTCTCTCGTCTAGAAACCACCTTGGTCCAGTAGCAAGACAAAGTCAAGATGGCTGGGGATGGAGATGGAGTCGGATGCAGTGGATGACCATGATGTCCTTTACGTGTCTCATCATGCTCTCTGCGTTCCATGACACATTCCTAGCCTTTGCCTTCCTGTCTGTTGAAACAGCTTGTGATTTCCTCCGCGCAGTCCACCTTTGCATGCATGGGCAGACAAGCTCCAACTCACTGAGGGTCTAGAACCCATCGGCTACCCTCACCTGGTTTAGCTAGCCTGTCGAAGCTGTTGCCCGGGGTGTGGCCGGTGTCACATGTTGGCAGCTACGGGGAGCCACAGGTGAGAGCTGGATGCCAGGTGAGGACCAATGGTGGACGAACAGCCCTGAAGGGACTCGACAGTCCCCCAACCAGAGGTACTACCCCTCCCTGGACACCCCAATAGTGATGCAAACCTATGGGTCTGATGACTTCTTCTATCAGAAACCTTTCACTGGGAATCTGTAGCCAGAATTAATTCAGATCACTGCATATAAACATATCCTGTGAAGTAATTCCAGATTGCTTTTCTGCCAGCAAAATTCCTAATTATTTACCCATATGCTAGCAAAACAGAGGAATTTCCGCTATTCTCCATGCACCCAGTATTAGCATCGTTTCAAACCAGCAGCATCTGGCAGAGTGATCACAGCTCACTGCTTACCTTCTCAAATGGTTTAATTACAAGCCCTTACATGAGTATGTCTTATAATGGTACAGAAAATGTTGCAGAATTACAAATATGACAAATCTGTACAAAATAAAGGGTTTAATGACGTCACATACAGACCACCGCAAGCGAGCCAGAGGGCATCTATCGATTCTTTTGCTCTTGCAAAAAGAGTGTGTGTTAAAATGATTCAGCCTCTCTCCTGTGGTTCTGACTTCATTCTGTGTTTAAGTTACAAGCCATATCCAGGTCCAGTTAACGGCAAAAAGCTGGGTGATAACTAAGTTTTCAGCTGACCCAAATTAGGACAGGGCTTCCAATTACATTAGTTCCTGCAACTCCCATGGAATTAAATGTCCTGTCCGGTATTAAAGCCTACGCTACTGTGGATTCAGGCTCGAAAGCAAGCACAAAGCATGCTGGAAATCTATTGCACAGTCCTGCTGCGCTGAATATCTCTGATCGGCCCTCTGTTTCTATACAGCACCGACCGGGATCTCCCATGGGTAAAATAATCACGGTGAAGCAGCCTGACAGTTTATCCACATCCTACAAAATCTAACCAGCTGAGAGTGACTTTCAACTTTTGTGGCTTTTCTTACAAAGACAAATGTGGGGTTTTTTGGTTGGCTTTTTTTTTTTCTTATCAATCAATTCACTGAAAAAACAACAACAACAACAACAACAACAACATGAGAGGAAGGATAAGACCCAAAAACAAGTATCAGGTTATTTTGCTGAAAAAAAATGCATGTTACTGATGAAGAAATGCTTCCAAATAAATAAACAAACAAATAAACAGCAGCGCAAAGCATCTTAGTAAGAACAGCTTCAATGGAATAGATTTTTGCAGTCTCTGGAACTGTACTGGAAGGATGAACAGGTTTTACAAAAGATATTCGCACAACTGGTGTTCTGGTGGTATTGGATTGCACCATCTAACCAAACACAAGCCTTGAAAATTCCCCATTGGCTGTTCTACTGGGGTGAGATATGGGGACGATGAAGGCCAGAGGCATCTTTTCATAGATGTTATTTTCATCTTCAAGAAACCACCCACTAAGGCTATGGTCACACTAGAGCTTGTGATGCTTTGCGATGGGTTATCGATGAAAACGAGGCATTTTGGTGGCGATGCATGGCGATGTACACTCGAGCTAAAAGTTGTAGTTATACAGCAAATGAACACTTGGCCCTTTTCTTTTGAGGAGACCTGGCATTTTTCTGAGGAGGCATGCTTGAGGGTTTTATACGTCTCGGCGTCTGGCAGGAGAATGATCGCCAATGCCTTGTTCAATAAATTTCAACAATGCGTGACATCAGTGCCAACCAATCGGTGATCACAAATGTTTCATTTAGCTGTCGCCAAAAATATTCATTACCCCTTCTCTCAACCATTTACAAACCTCGGCGAAGGATCGGCGAATTTAAATGCACTTTTCAAGTCTTGGGGAAGGTTAGGCTCTGCCTCGACATTGTGTCTCCAAGGCCCCCGCGAGCCCGGATATGGATTCGAAACAAATACTTCTCAAGAGGCTTGGCAAAGGTTCCCCGAGCTTTGGGGAACATTCCCAAACCCATCAGTGAGTATTCACTGCTTAGTTTGCCAACAAAAACATTGTCACCAAATTTCAATGCATGCACTGAATTTTTTTTTTTTTTTCAGAGGTGGAGACACACCAAAAAACAACTCGCGAAGCAAGAACATTCACCGTGCATCACACAATTGGTGGCGATGCTACCAATTTTTCATCAAGTATTTGCAAACCCATCACGAGCTGTAGTCTGAACCAGAGCCTCAACCCCCATGCCTTGTGGATATGGGCAGGGTCATCCTGGAAGAGACCACTTGCATCAGGATAGAACTATTTCATCATAGGGTGAAAGTGATCGGTCAGAAGAACTTTGTATTGCTTGACAATGACTCTTCCCAAGTGAACCCAATCCATCCAAAATTTCCCTATTTTTTATTTATTTATTTTTTGTGTTTGTGTAGTTTGATGTTTGTTTTTGTTTGAGTGTATTTGTCTGCTGGTGGTGGTGTAGCTCCGGACCCAGTTTTGGGCATCGGTTCCCTCCAGGCCTTGGTTTGCCGTGGGTGATGCCTGTGCTCCTAGCTATGGACTGCAGTGAGCTCGTTGCTCATTTTAACATCGTGGTTGTCCAGCGCTCTGTGCAGCAGTGCTTGGTGTGATGTCCTGAGCAATGATGCTCGGTGGCATCGCGGCAACTGCGGTTTGGGACATACTGTACCAGCGCTCTGCGTGGCGGTGCATCTGTGCTCGCTTTGTGGATCCATGGCGTGGTGTTCCGAGTGATGTTGCCGGCGGCGGAGTGGCGGCTGTGCTGGGACCATGTTTTCGTGCGCCTTTTGGTGGGACTGTGGCTGCTACACCATTGGAATGACATCCTGCCCTCTATTTGGTGGACTTTAATTAATTTATTTATTTATTTGTTCCCTATAATTGTAAAGCAACCTTGGGTTTTGAGAAAGGCGCTATATAAATTGAAATTATTATTATTATTATTATTATTGCTAGACAATGGCACACTTTCTTTAACAGCTCATGACTGAAGCTCATCCATGAAGATGCATTATCTCACACAGTTTCAGGATGGTGATATTTATGCTGAGGTGTTTGAAACACAACCATGTTCCAGCTACCTTACGTAATGAGCTCGAAGCAGGGGCACTGAACATCAGCACAATATGTAGATGATTAAGATGTCTATTTTTTAATTGATTACACATAATGAGTGCTAGTTGGCTGAGGCAAACTTTTACACACAACGTTACGACAAGATTGATCAATGAGGCTCACTGTTTCTCTCTTTAACTTTTCAAGCTGAACCAGTATTTTTACATGCAAATATGTATACCGTTTAAATAATTAAAACATATACAGTCCTGTGCAAAAGTCTTAGACACCCTAGATTTTTTCATACAAACTTTGTTATAGATTTCTGTTTTACGACTTCTACATTATCGAGTCAGTACAAAAACATTTTTGAGTTCCAAACGTTCGTTTTCCAGCACAAAATTAAATGTGACAGAAAAAAAAGTTTGTATCTGAGCAGCATATTCCATAAGGCAGCTGGGCCATAGAAGGTTCACGCTGCACGCTGCATGCTGCACGCTACACGTTCACGTGAAGAACCGGACCCTGGGCCATTAAACTTCAACTTTTCTCGGTAGTCGTCCATTTTATCTCCCTAGACCCGTTCTGATTGGCTGGCGCGGCGGTGACCTTGGGGTCGTGCATGCATTGACTGGAATTTCCATCTTCACGCCTAGAAAAAAGTGTGCATGTTCATTTCTCGCTTCACGCGTGAAGTGTGCAGCGTGCAACGTGAACGCCGTTCTATGGCCCAGAGCAAGTCATGCTACGTTTGTCCACTTTTCTTTACATGCGTGTAGCGTGTAGCATGCAGCATGCAGCGTGCAGCGTGAACCTTCTATGGCCCAGCTGCCTAAGAGAGCACTTTTCAGATTAAAAAAAAGAAAACATAATGAAGGCTACTGGGTTTTGGTGCAAAATGAAGAAGCGAGTGTGACAGTCAAAGTGTCCAGAAGAACTGTGGCTGGTTCTGTAAGATGCTCAGTAAAACCTACAGCTCATTTCCTTATAAAACTGCACGACTATTTTTTTTAAAAAAGCAAAGCGTCATCTCATATCAAATATTGACTGTTTCATTTATTATGGCTTACTGCTGTTTATAGTGTTTTTTTTAATGTTGAAACATTTCATTTCATTATTTTTCAGCCATTTTTGGTCGACAGCATTTCTTTACATGTGCCGAAGACTTCTGCACGGTACTGTATAACAGATGAAAGAAAGAAGGCTATTTTTGAGTTATCCATCCATTATCCGTCGCCGCTTATCCTGTGCAGGGTCGCGGGCAAGCTGGAGCCTATCCCACCTGACTATGGGTGAGAGGCGGGGTACACCCTGGACAAGTCGCCAGATCATCGCAGGGCTGACATATAGACACAACCATTCAGAATCCGAATTACTTTTATTGCCAGGTATGTGAACACACATGAGGAATTTGACTCCGGTTTCACTTAGCTCTCTTAGTACAAACAGATAAAAAGTGTAGACAAAAACAAAGCTATGTACATTCACACCGACGGCCAATTTAGAGCCACCAATTAGCCTAACCTGCATGCCTTTGGGGGAAACCGGAGCACCCGCACACAGAGAACATGTAAACTCCACACAGAAAGGCCCTCGTTGGCTGTAGGGCTCGAACCCAGAACCTTCTTGCTGTGAGGCGACAGTGCTAACCACTACGCCACCGTGCCGCCTATTTTTGAGTGCAATAAAAAGTAAATCTGGCATGATATCCTGTGTACTTTTTGGGTGCAATACTAAAACCTTGAACATCTTAAGGCCCGGTCCCACTGCACTTACGGATGCAAAGAGGATGTAAAACGTAAAAAAATCTTTGCCATCCATTGGAAAACGCTATGCATCCATTGTGTACTCATTGCATACGTGCTTTATACACTCTATCCATCGAGCATCCGTCCACTGTGATTTCATCCGCGCAAAAAGTTTTGAGCTGCACAAAACTTTTAGAACGGATGAACTTTCCGCCGTGTACGATGTAAATCCGCGACATATACGAGCAACAAACGTTCTATGTCCGTTATCATCCGTTAAACGTCTGCTGTATCCTCTCTGCATCCTCTGGGCATCCTCGCAACTCACATCCGCTGCAGCTGAAAACGGAAAGAGGGAGGAAAGATAAGGTACATGAAACGTCTATTCATCGTTAGTAGCACGGAAATAGAAAGGATGTAAGCGTATGCATCTCGTATATAAAGTATTCAAAACGGACAAAGCGTTTATATCTGGGATGTATCTCGTATATTTAGGATGTCTGGAGTATGTCTAGAGTATGTAGAAGGACACCTAGCGGACAATCGGTCTGCATCCGATATACATCCGCGCAACATCCCCTTTGTTTCCGTTAGGCGTACGTGATGCATCCCCTTCATCCGCTATGCATCCGCTCTTTCTGCTATGCGTCCGCTTCTCAGTTATCACCAGTAACCCCTTCGGAGCTGTCATCCACTTCCATCCGCTAGGCTTCCTATGAACATGCGTTTAACATCCCCGCTATATACTACCCACGTCCGTTCTTTTCCGTTCTGTTTTCGCAAATTTTCGCCAATTTTGTCCATTTCTGGAGCGGATGAAAACGGATAGAGCCACCCCCGAAATTTTGCTCGTCCGCTGTGTCCTTTTTGCATACGTTTTGTGTCCATCGGCCAGTGGGACCGGGCCTTTAAAGCCTTAAAATCAGTTATTCTTCATTATAGCACTTCACTTAAGATAATCCACTAAATTGGCGATACTCAGATTGCTCAAACTCTACTACTGACATTCCACAACATTAAAAATAACGAGAAATGGATAAATGTACCGGTACACCACCCTGCTGATTATTTTTTCCTTAAATGGCATTTCTCATCATGTTTCATTTCTTTACTTAAGAAAAATAAATGCACCTTTAGGGAATGCACCTCTAGAGTAGCTTTTTTTCCCCCCTATATTTTCTGATAATGTTGTGCACAGCAAAACCAACCTTAACATTTCATATCCAATGGTATCAACAAAACCAAACTGAAAGCATGCCATATTCTCTTCAAGGTAGTTTGCTTTAACTCTTTTATATGTGCGGGAGCGTGCAGGAGCCCTTGCCTTTTGGCTGGTATGCATAATATTTATATTAATCTGATCTCTGGGTAGCTCTCAATGCATTAATTTCTAAAGACATGTTCAACCAGCTTTGTTCAAAAGAATAATGCGTTTCAGTAGAACATGATTAAGGACAGTGTGGTATTGTCATGATAGGCAGAGCCTTAAAGTTGTATTGGTCGTGGGTTGAGGAGTGGGAATTGAATGAGGAATGAAGGCTGCCTTTTTTTTTTCCCCACCACCACTTAGCACTCGAATTGGTGAACGCAAGACTGTCATTTAAAGTTCTAGGCTACGGCTCTTTCAAAAGCAAGCTCAATATGCAGATCTTTTTAAATTAAAGCTTTCAGTGCTCGTCAAAACTTTCTGTGGCATGTTAATGCTTCAAACTAAGCCACTTATTTCCCTGTGCTTTTGGGACCCAATTAGAAAATAATATTAATAATCCACATTGCATTTGGACTCCGCATAAAGGATGATATGCTCCCCCCCATCACTAGGCACATAACATTCACATGCACCATTGAGTCTTATGGATTAATCCAGGAATGCGGGAAATAAAACAACGTCGTAATCAGCTTTCCTTTTTCCAGTGTGATTGTCCTCCACGGCACTGCGCGCACCAGTTCAGGAGGATTGCACGGACTCCAGAGGGTATTAAAACAAAAAATTAATTCTCAACAGTTTAAGACCAGGCCACTTTCTTAATTCTGCAGGTTAACAAAAATAACCTTGTGTGTATACAGTACTGTGCAAAAGTCTGAGGTACTCTATTTTTTTCATACAAACTTTATCGATTTCTATTTTATGACTTCTACATAATTGAGTCAGTACAAAAACATATTAGAGTTACAAACGTTCGTTTTCACGCAAAAAATTAAATCTCATCTCAAGCCGCTTTATCCTGTTCTACAGGGTCGCAGGCAAGCTGGAACCTATCCCAGCTGACTATGGGCGAAAGGCGGGGTACACCCTGGACAAGTCGCCAGGTCATCACAGGGCTGACACATAGACACAGACAACCATTCACACTCACATTCACACCTACGGTCAATTTAGAGTCACCAGTTAACCTAACCTGCATGTCTTTGGACTGTGGGGGAAACCGGAGCACCCGGAGGAAACCCACACAAACACGGGGAGAACATGCAAACTCCACACAGAAAGGCCCTCGCCGACCACGGGGCTTGAACCCAGACCTTCTTGCTGTGAGGCGACAGCGCTAACCACTACACCACCATGTCGCCCCTATATATATATATATACAGTGCCTTGAAAAAGTATTCATACCCCTTGAACTTTTTCACATTTTTCCACCTTACAACCACAAACTTAAAAGTTTTTTTATTGAGGTTTTATGTGATAGACCAACACAGAGTAGCACATAATTGTGAAGTGAAACGAAAATGATAAATGGTCTTCAAAATTTTAAACAAATAAAAATCTGAAAAATGTGGTGTGCATTAGTATTCAGCCCCCCTGCGTCAATACTTTGTAGAGCCACCTTTTGCTGCAATTACAGCTGCAAGTCTTTTGTGGTATGTCTCTACCAGCTTTGCACATCTAGACACTGAAATTTTTGCCCATTCTTCTTTGCAAAATAGCTCAAGCTCAGCCAGATTGGATGGAGAGCGTCTGTGAACAGCAATTTTCAAGTCTCACCACAGATGCTCAATGGGGTTTAGGTCTGGACTTTGACTGGGCCATTCTAACACATGAATATTCTTTGATCTAAACCATTCCATTGTAGCTCTGGCTGTATGTTTAGGGTCATTGTCTTGCTGGAAGGTGAATCTCCTTCCCAGTCTCAAGTCTTTTGCAGCCTCCAACAGGTTTTCTTCCAGGATTGCCCTGTATTTAGCTCCATCCATCTTCCCATCAACTCTGACCAGCTTCCCTGTCCCTGCTGAAGAAAAGCAACCCCATAGCATGATGCTGCCACCACCATGTTTCACAGTGGGGATGGTGTGTGCAGGGTGATGAGCAGTGTTAGTTTTCTGCCACACATAGCGCTTTGCATTTAGGCCAAAAAGTTCAACTTTGGTCTCATCTGACCAAAGCACCTTCTTACACATGTTTGCTGTGTCCCCTACATGGCTTCTGGCAAACTGCAAACAGGGCTTCTTATGCCTGTCTTTCAACAATGGCTTTCTTCTTGCCACTCTTCCAAAAAGGCCAGATTTGTGGAGTGTACGACTTATAGCTGTCCTGTGCACAGATTCTCCCACCTGAGCTGTGGATTTCTGCAGCTCCTCCAGAGTGATCATGGGCCTCTTGGCTGCTTCTCTGACCAGTGCTCTCCTTGCTCGCTCTGTCAGTTTAGGTGGACGGCCATGTCTTGGTAGGTTTGCAGTTGTGCCATACTTTTTCCATTTTTGAATGATGGATTGAACAGTGCTTCTTGAGATGTTCAGAGCTTGGGATATTTTTTTATAACCTAACCCTGCTTTAAACTTCTCCAGAACTTTATCCCTGACCTGTCTGGTGAGTTCTTTGGTCTTCATGATGCTGTTTTTTCTTCAGTGTTCTCTAACAAACCACTGAGGCCTTCACAGAACAAGTGTATTTATGCTGAGAGTAAATTACACACAGTAGGACTCTATTAACTAATTAGATGACTTCTGAAGGCAATTGATTGCACTGGATTGTATTTAGAGGTATCAGGCCAAGTTTACATTAGACCGTATCTGTCTTGTTTTCTTCGCGGATGCACTGTCCGTTTACATTAAAACGCCTGGAAATGCCGGGAAACGGGAATCCGCCAGGGTCCACGTATTCAATCCAGATCGTGTCTGATCCGGTGCTGTGTAAACATTGAGAATACGCGGATACGCTGTGCTGAGCTCTAGCTGGCGTCGTCATTGGACAACGTCACTGTGACATCCACCTTCCTGATTCGCTGGCGTTGGTCATGTGCCGCGACTGCTGAAAAACGGCGCAGACTTCCGCCTTGTATCACCTTTCATTAAAGAGTATAAAAGTATGAAAATACTGCAAATACTGATGCAAATACTGCCCATTGTGTAGTTATGATGGTCTTTAGGCTTGCCATCCTTCCACTTGCAAGTGGTAAGTGACTTGCGCACAGCGGCTCAGTCCCGAATCACTGCTCGTGCACTTCACTCGCGCGCTCTGTGAGCTGCGCAGGGCTGGAGTGCGCACCCTCCAGAGGGCACTCGCTGTTCAGGGCGGAGTGATTTGGAGCGCAGCCGCTGAGGAGGAAGCGATGAGCCGCACTGACACATTTCAACTTACGTGTCGAATTAGTCATGTGATTACCGTATCCGTGTATTGGCGTTGCTGTGTGCACGCGAATCGTGTATTGGCGTTGCTGTGTGCACGCTAATCGTTTTTAAAAACGTTAATCTGATGATCCGCTGATACGGTCTAATGTAAACCCCACCTCAGAGGACAGGGGGCTGAATACACCACACCACATTTTTCAGATTTTTATTTGTTTAAAATTTTGAAGACCATTTATCATTTTCGTTTCACTTCACAATTATGTGCTACTCTGTGTTGATCTATCACATAAAATCTCAATAAAAAACTTTTAAGTTTGTGGTTGTAAGGTGGAAAAATGTGAAAAAGTTCAAGGGGTATGAATACGTTTGCAAGGCACTGTATATATATATATATATATATATATATATATATATATATGAGTGATTCCACGCTTATGGGTACTGAAATGGGGACATGAACTTATTTTTAAAAATTCACCTAAAACCATTTCTTTTTTTTACCATCAGGTCACAAAACATGTAATCTTTAATGAATGATATGTTAAAAGATAACTTTAATTTTCTGAGATGTAATAAAAACATTTATATGCCAAAGTCAGAACGTAACAGAAGTGTTGTGGACATATATATTCTCAATTTTAACAATGTAGAATTACTTTTTGAAACATAGGAAGGTGATGTTTTAGCAAATATAATTAACCCTTTGGTGACTGACCCCTTGAAAATGTTTCCTCCAGGAACGATGACGTTTCAGTTGTCAAGACAATGGAAAAACTAAAATACAAGAGCATTTTGTTTTGTGCACAAGAGCATTGTGACGTATCTTTCTGTTTTTGTATTTTAGTTTTTCCGTTGTCTTGACAACTGAAAAGTCATCGTTCCTGGAGGAACCATTTTCAAGGGGTCAGTCACCAAAGGGTTTAATAAACATGTGTAGTAGAATAAACATACACATTCTTTCAATAAGATTAACATGGTATATAGCTAGATTGTAATTAATTTGTAACAGACGCGAGATGGACAATCGTAACAGAAGTAATGTAACAGACATCATTTTGGAACTCATAGGCTTGACTTTGGCATATAAATATGTTTTTATTACATCTCAGAAAATTAAAGTTATCTTTTAACATATCATTCATTAAAGATTACATGTTTTGTGACCTGATGGTAAAAAAAGAAATGGTTTTAGATAAATTTTTAAAAATAAGTTCATGTCCCCATTTCAGTACCCATAAGCATGGAATCACTCATATATATATATATATATATATATATATATATATATATATATATATATATATATATATTCTATCCACATTCACTGGATATGAGCAATCGTACACTCTGATCGGCTACTCTACTGTACTACCAGGATATCAGCTCATTTTTCATGACTAAAGAAAAACAAAATGGTGGAGTGCATCAAGTCAGATATACCACTTTGTTATCAAATATTTAAAAGAAACAGCGACCCTGCACAGCATAAGCGGTTATGGATAATGGATGGATGGAGAAATAGCTAAAAGAATATAGTTTCTTTCCCCCCCAATATCTCCTGTTCCACACTCCAGCCCAGTCAGTGGTGGTAATGGAACTTTAAGGTGGTTTGCCAACTGCCAAAAAAAAACCTTAAAGAAGAAGAAGAAAATGGCAGAGCGTGTTACTGAACCAACCGAGGACGAAATAAAAAACTGTACTCGAAAACAAAATCCCCAAAAATTCCAAAAAACAAACAAACAAAAAACCAACAATAAAATATGGACTAAAAGTATTTGATGGTAAGAACATACCGTCTTTTTATTTTTCAAGAATTATTATCATTGCATTTTTCACAAATTGCTACTGTCATTTTGCCGGTTTGTTTACAATCTAAGTGGAAATGATTTTGTTGGACGTTTTGAATAAAGGTTTTATTTATCAAATTGCAAAAAATAAAAATAAGAATGCTCTGTTTCTCATCTCATCATCTCTAGCGCTTTATCCTGTTCTACAGGGTCGCAGGCAAGCTGGAGCCTATCCCAGCTGACTACGGGCGAAAGGCGGGGTACACCCTGGACAAGTCGCCAGGTCATCACAGGGCTGACACATAGACACAGACAACCATTCACACTCACATTCACACCTACGGTCAATTTAGAGTCACCAGTTAACCTAACCTGCATGTCTTTGGACTGTGGGGGAAACCGGAGCACCCGGAGGAAACCCACGCGGACACGGGGAGAACATGCAAACTCCACACAGAAAGGCCCTCGCCAGCCACGGGGCTCAAACCCGGACCTTCTTGCTGTGAGGCGACAGCGCTAACCACTACACCACCGTGCCACCTGCTCTGTTTCTCAGAAAAAAATTATATATACGGCTATCAGCGCATATCCAACTCAATTTCATGGAATAGCTATTTTATATATATATATATATATATATATATATATATATATATATATATAATTTATTTATTTATACAAAGAAAAACCTGGCGACTTGTCCAGGGTGTACCCCGCCTTTCACCCGTAGTCAGCTGGGATAGGCTCCAGCTTGCCTGCGACCCTGTAGAACAGGATAAAGCGGCTAGAGATTATGAGATGAGATGAGATGAGATGAGATGAGATGAGATGAGATGAGATGAAAAAGAAAAAACATTGAATTAGAAGGTGTGTCCAGACTTTTGACTGCTACTGTGTATGTATAAATATACAGATTTTTTTTTTTTGCCGCCAATAGAATGTTGCTGTTGCCGAAATAAAATTATGTTACCGCTCTCCCTTTTTAGAACTAATTTAATCCAATTGCAAATTTAATTTAAAAATCTCACAAATGAAATAAATCAGATGAGCTTTACAGCTGCAAGGGATATCTAGACAAGGTGATGGATTGGATTCCCATTATTCAAGATTTGTTATTCAATAAATCATTGATGTGTTCTATGAATAACTGGAGTGACGGTTCAGGGACAAGGGCTAGACTGTTCAGGCTGCTGACACAGCAGGACGGGACATGCAACCACATGTGCGCACACACACACGATCTATATGTGTTTTAAACAGATCTGACAAGCATGATTTATGGCCACACACAGATTTACAGTCATACAATTTTCACAGATGGTGCCACAAACCTAAGACGTAGCTGACTGCTAACCTATACAGCCTGCAGAACAGAACAGTCAGTCACAAACAAGACCCCGAATAATAATAATAATAATAATTTTTAAATTCTCTGTTCTGGATCTTTTCCTGATGTGAGTGTCATATCCCTGAGAATCCAAGCTCCAGCTGATTCCATTTTGATCCCTCCTAGCATTCGAACAGTTCACAAAACTTCAAGTATGACATCTCAGATCATAAGACTCTTGTTTTGCGGGACTACAGGCTTCGCGTAAGTTCAAGGATTGTTTGTCTCGACAACATGTCGACAGCAGAACTAAATATTTCTCATGTGCGTGTAAGAACTCTTTGAATGAGTCGCAACATTAAAAACAGAGTGCATAAGACAGATCTGACTTCTAGTTGATCAAGGTTTCTTTCATCTTCTCTCTTGCCGCTGTCTATTTCTCTGCTGTCCGTTCATCTTAAGGCTGTAAGATGTAGCGCTGTGGGAACAGGGTGTCTCCCTAGCAACAGAGTGGCTAAAGTGGCATGAAGCATTTTTGTCAACCTGGATCTAAAGCAATAGAGTCTCCGCCCACCTCAGAGGTTCTGTTCACACCTGGTATTAACATGCACCCTGGGTAATCCATCTGTAAGTGGATTTGTAGTGCTAAGTACAGGTGCAAACAAGGTCCAATGCGTCTGGTGTGAGCCAGTAACTCGAACCAACTTTGGACGTGGCATAAAACACATGACTTCATATCATTTGGAGTGTGAGTGCCCTGATGCGCCCCAGATAACAATGACTGACTGTGCAGGGCTTTCCTCAGAAAAAAAAAATATATATATATATTAGTGCTGTCAAAAATGTCGCGTTATTAACGCGTTAACTTGACTCAATTTTAACGGCGATAATTTTTTTATCGCGAGATTAACGCTCTGTGACATGATGTAGGTTTTTCATAAGCTTTTGAAACTGCCAGGAACTTGGAACAGAGACTTTGCTTAGAAAAACGATAGCAGCTAGACTGTAATGCCACGCCCCGCACAGCCAGAGTCCTCTGCCCTCCCCCAAGAGCCACGGTGCTCGGCTTAGGTTTCGTTTTCCCATCGGCGGCTCCAGCCCCACTTTGCAGTGGCTGCGACAAGACATGTTATGCTCTGCAATAAAAAAAAACATTGGTACAACCAGTGTTCGAACTATGCCGATATTTTTGGGGGGTCCCTTTTTTTCCCTTGGGGGGGTGCTTGCGCTTGTCCCAGAGCGCGGATCTCCATCGCGCGCTCACTTCGGATATGCAAATGCTTCCCGTTACACACGATTGCTATGTCAATAAACATCATTTTGCCAATATTTTAGAGACCCCCAACATTTCCCAAATCATGTTTTCAAGGGATCTCATGTCTGTTTCAGGGGATCTCGGATCCCCTGAGTACCCCCGTACTTCGAACGGTGAGCAAGCCCATTCACTTTTTTATGCTGATAAGAGAATTACATGGTTTTTCATGTGACAAAAATGTGCGATTAAATTGCGATTAATCACGAGTTAACTATAACAGTCGCGACATTAATCGCGATTAAATATTTTAATCGCTTGACAGCACTAATATATATATATATATATATATATATATATATATATATATATATATATATCAGAGCGGTGTTACTGATGCAGAGCCCAGCCCATAAAGGCTGGCCCAGCCCAGAGGGCCCCGAAGGCTGCTAGGGGGGTCTGAGGGCATGCTGCCCTGGAAAATTTTGAAATTAGAGACTTCAAATGGTGCATTCTGGTGGCATCGAGGGCTGATTTAGGCACAATTCAACACTATTAAATGTGCTGTTTATTACCTTGTCAAATATGCAAGGGGCAAAAGTTAAAGGGCAAAATTAAATTTGAAATGAAAACACTTTGTAGTACACCTCTTCATTTTCCAATTCCAGGATGCCAGGAATAGTATCGAAGTCAAATCATGCAACAGCGCCATCTAAAGACCTGAGCCTAGAACGTGGTTTTATGCATGATTCCGAATGTCAGTCAGTGCATGCACTGAAACCCTTTATTTTCACTTCTGGGTTGAGTACCAAGATCGTCTAGACCTATATATTACAATATCTTCCTATTTCTATAGTTATTACTCATTTTCAGAGGGGAATAGGAGATATTTCGGTGCAGAAAGTACTCTGCATTGTTCAATTTATGGTAGTGATATATATATATATATATATATATATATATATATATATATATATATATATATATATATATATATATATATGCACTGATGTCACACAGCGCGGTGGAGCACCGCATATCCACACTTTGGGGAAAGCCCTGCTGTGCCATTGCCCTAGCTGGAAAGCACATAATCAATGCAAGACTGTTTGGAAATCATGCTGAATGGTCAAGTTACCACAGCTAAGCGACTGCATAAAGGCAAAGCCTTTTAATAAGAAGCATTCAATATGTAAAGACTGAAGTAAACACCAGGTGTGAACAGGGCTTTTGACTGATCAACTGTTCAGCCTTGTTAAGGCTCGGCCCACCTCCGAATGATCAGCTCTTTACACGTGCACAGTCTCCGCCCACCTCAGAATGACAGGGAGTTCAGACCTCCTTCAGGCTGATTAATACTTCTGCGTAGAGTCTATGCCATGGATACAATGTCGACGCTCACGTAGGATGAAGTATTTATATGGTATGTGCACGTCAGGTGTGTGTGCCTTCTAGGAGGTACAGTGGCATATTGCGAGAATTTACAACTCGAAGAGCAGAAAAAGCAATGAAAGTTCTGTATTTCACTGGAGCAATAACAGAAAATAACAAGCGCAAAATGTTGTTTTGAAACAACATTTTATCCCGGACAAAGAAACCCTGCGTAGTTAATTATAAACCAAGTGAAATCTCACTGAAAGATTTCTGAAGTGTTTTAACTCGTCTGTATGAGCGGCTTGAAGTACTTCAGTATAACTAGTGTTTAAATCCACAATTCTACCAATAACTGATTGATGGATGCTTTATTATTGTTATTGAGTGGTTTAGCCCTCCAACACTGTGTTTCTTGGGAGTCTGATAGAAGCAAAAGGGAGAAACGTGTGTGATCCGGCAGGAGTAAGCTGGCCGTTATAATGATCTACAGCCACTACAGAGCCTCACACTATTATATACTGCACACTTATATTTACATTACCACAATATAGTGAGAGTGGATTTCCGATTTTCATGGAGAAGAAAGGGCAACTGGAAATGTGATGCTACCAAGCAGAGCAAATACAGTTGTTGCGGTCGGTGTCACCGTCACATGTAGTTTGATTTTGGTGGAGGGGCTTGTCAGACTACGACGTAGTGTACGCCGCTACGCCATATGTTCGACGCAGAAGTACACTATCGTTCAAAAGTTTGGGGTCACCCAGACAATTTTGTGTTTTTCATGAAAAGTCACACTTTTATTTACCACCATCTCATCTCATCATCTCTAGCCACTTTATCCTTCTACAGGGTCGCAGGCAAGTTGGAGCCTATCCCAGCTGACTACGGGCGAAAGGCGGGGTACACCCTGGACAAGTCGCCAGGTCATCACAGGGCTGACACATAGACACAGACAACCATTCACACTCACATTCACACCTACGGTCAATTTAGAGTCACCAGTTAACCTAACCTGCATGTCTTTGGACTGTGGGGGAAACTGGAGCACCCGGAGGAAACCCACGCGGACACAGGGAGAACATGCAAACTCCACACAGAAAGGCCCTCGCCGGCCCCGGGGCTCGAACCCAGACCTTCTTGCTGTGAGGCGACAGCGCTAACCACTACACCACCGTGCCACCCTATTTACCACCATAAGTTGTAAAATGAATAGAAAATATAGTCAAGCCATTTTTCTGGCCATTTTGAGCATTTAATCGACCCCACAAATGTGATGCTCCAGAAACTCAATCTGCTCAAAGGAAGGTCAGTTTTATAGCTTCTCTAAAGAGCTAAACTGTTTTCAGCTCTGCTAACATGATTGTACAAGGGTTTTCTAATCATCCATTTAGCCTGGGCCCGCCCATCCTAAGCGTGACGCAACACGAGGGCCTGTTGCGAGCTTAGTCTGGCCAGGCAAGCTATCTACAGCTCTTCCAAGCTCCCAAAAAATCGGGAGCCGATCAACTTTGAGCATCTCCAACGGCCCTGGGTAGAGGCGTGTTCAAGGCAGTGACGTAGTAGAACTGAGACCGGAAGCCATAGATTGTTTACAGAATCTATGCCGGAAGCGCTTCATTCACTAGAAACATTACGAACATGGAGCAAGTTCTCATTGAAAACGGCGCAAAGAGCAGCCCTGGAGGTATTTATTGAAAGGAAGGACGTTTTCGCCTCGCTCCCGACCGGCTTCGGTAAGAGTTTAATCTACCAGTTAGCCCCATCGCGTCACATACGTCAGAGGAAAGAGTGATGTGATTGGTTTAAGCTTCGTCACAGCCTTTTCTGGCTTCGACCAGTAGCAAACTGAGGCATTTCAGGGAGGCGGGTCAACCACGCACTTTGGGAAACGGTTGGGCTTAATATCCCTTACGAAAATCTACCATGGTTTACTATGGTTTTACCATGGCTTTTATGTAGTAACCATGATTCTACCATGGTATCTCATGGTTATTCTAAGTACTATGAACCAACCATAGTATTACTATGGTTCATCCATGGTAGTAACCATGGTTCTACTATGGTATTTCATGGTGATTCTAAGTACTATGAACCAACCATAGTATTACTGTGGTTTATCCATGGTAGTAACCATGGATCTACTTTGGTATTTTATGGTGATTCTAAGTACTATGAACCAACCATAGCATTACTGTGGTTTATCCATAGTACTGCAGTAGCTGTGGTAGCATCATAGTTGTATGTGTAATAGGTCATAGTAACTACGAAATTAGTTTAAAAAGGGATAGTATGGTTTTTAAAAGGATGCACTAACTGTAGTATTACCATGCTTTCGTCCAACAGTCAATGCTGTAGAGAAGGATCTCGATTAACAGCCCAGATACATTGACATTTACTTAGAACCTAAAAATTTAAGTGAACATTGAGGTAAAATGCACCATGGTTTTCATGGTTACCCAAAAAACCATGAAAACCATGAATAACTATAAACCATGGTAAAACCATGGTTAGTTTTCATAGTAAAACCATGATTAATTTTCATAAGGGATCTTTGCCAGACCAAATGCTCGCAGAGCTTTGAAGTCGCGTTAGCCAGACTATCATCCATTAGCCTTCTGAGGCAATGAGCAAACACATTGTACCATTAGAACACTGGAGTGAGAGTTGCTGGAAATGGGCCTCTATACACCTATGGAGATATTGCACCAAAAACCAGACATTTGCAGCTAGAATAGTCATTTACCACATTAGCAATGTATAGAGTGGATTTCTGATTAGTTTAACGTGATCTTCATTGAAAAGAACAGTGCTTTTCTTTCAAAAATAAGGACGTTTCAAAGTGACCCCAAACTTTTGAACGGTAGTGTATAAACTGGTCTTCAGTCTCTATTCACCACTGATCCCTGACCTTGAAAGCTCCCTAACTTCCACACACAGCTTTTTTTTTTTTTACTAAAAAGTCAAAACTGTGGATGTTTCTATCCAAATGCATCCAGGTTTGAACTTTCTATCCCTAAAGTGACAGCAAATTGCAGCAGAATCTCTTCGTGCACTGAATAATATAAAAAGTATCAGCTACCCCTGAACCACACTGACAAAGTCGAGGCTCACTGAGCGCAACCTGGTCTTAGAACCAGGCTGATGTAAGAAATCACTAAAATGTTGAGAGAAACCTGTGCTTTCTGAAAGAGTGTGAATATTTCTAACATTTATGTGGAAAATACTCACTAAAATGTCAGATTATTTAAGCCAGATTTAATCAAATATATTCCCAGTATTGACAAACTGTTCATGCTGCGAGAAAAAGAAAAAAAAAAGACAATTTAACAATATAAAATATATACAGTACCAATCAAAAGTTTAGACACCCCTACTCCTTCGTAGGTTTTCCTGTATTTTGACTATTTTCAATATTGGAGAACAATACTGAAGATAGGCTTATCGGACTTGAGTTCGACTCGTGCCCTAATTTTAAGGACTCGTGACTCGACTTGGACTTGAGCACTGATGACTCGGACTTGGACTCGTGCATTAACTGCATTCGGACTCGTAAATTGGAGATAGGGTGACCATTTCCATAATACCAAAAAGGAGGACATTATTTGGACGGGGGGGTCTGGGGACCCTCCCCCAGAAAATTTTGTATTTCTTAGATGCAATTTCCTGCATTCTAATCAATTTTAGGGTGAATAATGGCAAATCCCATCTGATTCATAGCCCTCAAATTTTTATGTAAACCACAGTGGCAAGATTGAGAATGGATTATTTTTATGCAAGTCACTCAAGATTGGTGAAATCAACATCGCAATTTTGTAGGGTTAAAGATTATGATTGTGGGGAAAAAAGAGTAAGGTCAAAGCATTCATAGTATTTATTATAATTCGTGTATTAGCTCTTAATTGGCTAGAACACACAGTATTTATATTGATGAAAAACATTGTGGAGTTAACAAACCACTGAAATTAAACTTAAGGTGCTGAGTACCAAAAAGCACAACATTTGTAGATTCTCAAAGAACAAATAGGCAACATAACCAGCAACATTATAAAACGTTTTAAAGCATTCATAGTATTTATTATAATTCATGTATTAGCTCTTAATTGGCTAGAACACCATATTTGTATTTATTAAAAACATTGTGGAGTAACAAACCACTGAAATTAAACTTAAGGTAGATATAGATGTGCATTTGCACTGTCATCCATATCCTAACAAGTTAAGTTGTGAGCAGCTGGTCTACCGGACAGACTCGTGTTTCCAAGTCCCAGCCAGGGCCAGGGGGGCAGGGCACTAGGCACGCACCAGGAAGATCATCAAAGGATAGAGCGCAACGCGTTCTAGAACGCAACGCCTCGCGGTGCGGAGTTCGCATTGCATGCCAAAAAACATTGAGCCATAGACTCTTTATTGTAGATTACTAGTGTGCAGCACAGATCTGCAGTTTCCCTACAAAACGTTATTCTAGAACTCTGCTCTTCCAGTCTGGCAAGTCGATATTATATAATTCCGCTCATCGTCTCTAAAAGGAGGACAAATGTGCGTCCGGCTTGATGCTGCGCTGGACGCCGGACAAGACATTGAAAAGACGGACGGTCCGGCCTAAAGTCGGACGTCTGGCCACCCTAATTGGAGATGAGGACTCGGATTTTTTTTCTCTATGTTTTGTAACATGCCATAATAATTTGGCATAAAATATTTCTATCTACATTCATTTTTGTACTAATTTCGTGTCAGAGTGTCACATCTGCACGCCTTGGTGCGTGCATCAAATAGACTCTCAGGCGCACTCCGGACAGCATGTGCGCCAAGCGGACTCTCACATGCGCGCCGTAAACAACTCGCACCTACACAGGATCAAGCTGCAATCAGCACGCCTATAAAAAAAAAAACTGTGAAAACACACTTACTTTGCGAAGTATTAAGTTGCGCTAAAACAGCCACCATCAAATGGTGTGGTTGGAGTGTTGTTCTTGGACTCGACTCGGACTCAACTTAAAATTTTTTTTTAGGACTTGGACTTGGGGCGGCACGGTGGTGTAGTGGTTAGCGCTGTCGCCTCACAGCAAGAAGGTACTGGGTTCGAGCCCCGTGGCCGGCGAGGGCCTTTCTGTGTGGAGTTTGCATGTTCTCCCCGTGTTCGCATGGGTTTCCTCTGGGTGCTCCGGTTTCCCCCACAGTCCAAAGGCATGCAGGTTAGGTTAACTGGTGACTCTAAATTGACCGTAGGTGTGAATGTGAGTGTGAATGGTTGTCTGTGTCTATGTGTCAGCCCTGTGATGACCTGGCGACTTGTCCAGGGTGTACCCCACCTTTCGCCTGTAGTCAGCTGGGATAGGCTCCAGCTTGCCTGCGACCCTGTAGAACAGGATAAAGCGGCTAGAGATAATGAGATGAGACTTGGACTTGAAGACTGGGACTTGAGACTGGACTCAGACTCGAGGTTTAGTGACTCGACTACAACACTGACTGAAGACGTCAAAACGATGAATTAGCATATGGAACATAAATGGATTTATGTGATAAATGAAAAAAAGGCAAAAAAAAAAACCCAAAATATGTTTAATATTTTAAATTCTTCAAAATAGCCAGCGTTTACCTTGATAGTGCTTTGCACACTATTAGCATTATCTTCACCAGCTTCATGAGGTCGTCACCTGGAATGCTTTTCAGTTAACAGGTGTGCCTCGTCAAAAGCTAATTAGTGCAATTTCTTGCCGTCTTAATGGGTTTGAGATCAAGCAGTAAATAGTAAATAATATTATGATATGGCAAGAGCTACTTCCATAAAAATCGTGCGCTCTGATTGGTTCCTTGGCCGGCAGTATTTTACCGTAATGCCTGTGGGTGATTACGGACTTCCTTTCCATGGTGCCGGCTTTCAATGTTGCAAAAAACAAAACCAAAGCGACAAGAAAAGATGAACTGGAAATCAAAACAGAATCTAAAACGGCTGAAACACAAAAGACAAACAAGAGTCATCAAGCTGTTCAAGAAATGAGCAGTGAAGAGCATTCAGAAACCACGAACAGAAATGCAGTTTTGAAACCGCTAGCCGTTTATTCTGCATGCATGACTCAACTATGTTACAAATATGACATGACCGAAAGCAGCATCACATCTCATTATAATAACCGTCTATTTTAAATGTTAGAAATATTTTTAAAAAGCCACATAATAAACTTCTTATTAACCTCGCTTGCTCGGTCTTTACAGGATAATATCAGACCTTGCCTACGGCTTGGTCCATACTGTCAAGACCTCGGTCTGATATTTTCCCATAAAGACCTCGCGCTCAGTTCATAAGTAGTTAATAATATAGACAATAGCCCTATTGCACAACCGTAGTAATCCATATTATGTCAAGAACCGTTCAACTAAGTAAAGAGAAACGACATCAATCAGTACTTTAAGACATGAAGCGTGTTTTAATTAATAAAAATAAAGAAAAAACACTGAATTAGAAGGTGTGTCCAAACTTTGGTCTGGTACTGTACCTGCCTGAGGCAATATGAGATAATCTACCCAAACACACACAAACAGTTTATAAAGGGTACTTCTGTATGGAATCAATTTTGTGCCAAAATGTTCATACAATACTTTTGAAATATCAAGCAAAAATGACAAATCAAAATACAAAAAAAAAAAAAAGTCAATTTTTTTAGACTGGCAAACAAATTATTCGTGTAATCGTGCAAAATATCAGTCTATTACTCTTCAGAAACCTTTTATTTTTGTTCCGCGTCTTTCTCAGTTTTGTTTGACGTAATTTATTTTGGTTGCGATTCCAGCTTTCTCGTTTGCGCTCCCTGACTTTTTGCTTGCAGTTTTGGCACAAACTTCACGTGTGGGTGGGCTGTCCAGGAATGCATTCCCATTGGCTAACTTGCGTTTGACTGACGGCTACGCTCAGCCATTCCCTACTCGGATTCTGGCGGACTGTTTGACGAGTGACCGATCCATTGACGGTACACAAGGATCAAGTGCACTTCAGTGGAGACTATGATATTGAATTTACACTTTGTTGAATTAATTCAATATTATAGTCGCCGCTGAAGTCCACTCGATCCTTGTTTACCGTCAATGGATCGGTCACTCGTCAAACAGTCCGCCAAAATCCGAGTAGGGAATGGCTGAGCGTAGCTGTCAGTCAAACACAAGTTAGCCAATGGGAATGCATTCCTGGACAGCCCACCCACACATGAAGTTTGTGCCAAAACTGCAAGCAAAAAGTCAGGGAGCGCAAACGAGAAAGCTGGAATCGCAACCAAAATAAATTACGTCAAACAAAACTGAGAAAGACGCGGAACAAAAATAAAAGGTTTCTGAAGAGTAATAGACTGATATTTTGCACGATTACATGAATAATTTGTTTGCCAGTCTAAAAAAAATGACTTTTTTTTGTATTTTGATTTGTCGTTTTTGTTTGATATTTCAAAAGTATTGTATGAACATTTTGGCACAAAATTGATTCCATACTTCTGTGGACGTGTGTTGCTAAAGAATGCTATACCTCTGTGTAAAGCTAACATTTGCTTCTGTCACAGTGAAAAGAACAGGAAGGACCCAAACGTGCACACATACCAAAAAAAAAAAAAGAGAGAGAGAGAGAGGGCGAGAGAAGGATATTTCATCTTTCTCCTTTTTTAGTTTCAGTTGCCAAAGTAATGTGATTCCGTCACTGGACAAGCTAGTCTGCTAGTCAGGTCACGCTAGGTTCATCACATTGCCTCACTCCCACACAAGCCTGAAATTCATCAGCAGCTCTTTGATTAAATAACCAGTTTAAACAGCAAACATTAACTACCCAACCTTCCCACTGTTTTGTTTTGTAATTTTTGCGAGGTATTTAAACAAGGATCAACAATATTTAGGACTAAAGTAAGCTCGACTTAACAGGCACAAATGTGTATTCTATGATAACTTAGCTAGCACTAATGCTCAATGAATTGTTACAATCTAAGCCGCAGGTTGGCGTAAAGGAGAACTGAAGGCAATTTTTTTTTTTATCATCAAAATTCTATTTCTCATTTTATTAAATATAGGAGTGCATTTTGATAGCTATTTTGTCACTGCTATAGCAAGTTATGAGTGTTTGAAATATGCTATGGAATATATCAGTCCATATATCAAAGCAATGGCCGTAAACGAGATTCGTTGAGACCTGTGCGAGACGTCGTAGGACGGAAGTAAAACGTACAGCGGAAATCAAAGTGACCAACCCTGTGTCTGAAATCGCTCACTTGTTCACTACTCCCTATATAGAGGACTATATAATGAGCTCATTGGTAAAATTTAAAAAAAAAAACGCTTTCGGACACTAGTCCGTCACGCTGGCATTTACGTCATTACTGTCGCACAATTAAAATGTGCCAGATCAGCCAGCTGGTGGGTTTTCAAAATAATAAACACATGCATGTATTTTTATGATAAATACATATTATATCGAGCGTATTTCCCACATTAATCAATACAAAGTACCTGCATCTTTCAGTTCTTTTAAATCAAGGCTGAATGCTTTCTTCTTTGCCGCTGCCTTTTATTAAATCAAATTTGAGACTTTTAATTTGATTTCTTTCAGCGTGACCGCAATGCGTGATGGAATATATTGCTTGGGTTAGTGACCATCGTTGTACACGACTTTTCATGGTGTATTGTGGGATGCACGTTTGAATGTTACTTCGTGCTGTATCTGGGGTGTAAAGGCCTTAAAAGGGAACTGAAGTCATTTTTAAACTTGCTTTATTTCTTAATTAACGTGTTATTCAATTATGTTTTCGGTTTTAGTAACTATATAGGGTGTAAATAATCCGCACTAAGGTTTTGGACAGCACTACAAAATGGCGTCCCTACGATATAGTGCCCTATATAGTGAGTAGGGAGTGATTTCGGACACAGGGCAACGTCTGCCAACGTTGTCAAAGGACGCGCGCGTCCTCTTTCGAATGCTGATGTAATAAAGCCAGAAGTTTTGTTTGATTTGATAGCAATCAGGAAAGTTTGAAAAAAGTAGGCAGTAATCGTCATTTAAACTTGTTTTTGGGCAATATTTTGTTTGGAAAACAGTTTTCAAAATGGCGGCACTGACACCTGGCTGACACTTGACGTTTCAAAGTCTCGCACAAGTCTCGTGAAGATGGCGCGGATAAGCGATGCCTGCCGTGGACCAAACGAACTACATTCAGCATGGCTAAAAACCGAATAGGCCGATAAGTATCATATTTAACTGCAATTAGTTGCCAATACGAGTCACGATATAAGGTTACTAAAACCGAAAACGTAATTGAATAACACGTTAATTAAGAAATAAAGCAAGTTTAGAAATGACTTCAGTTCCCCTTTAAGGCCTTTACACCCTAGATACAGCACGAAGTTGCATTCAAAAATGCAAAAAAAATTGCGTGTGAAATTTTTGCATACAGACTCTGATAATATTTCACTTCCTATTTCATGCTCATTTCATGCTTCATTTCGCAATAGTGCCAATAGTGTCCTGAGTGAATGATGAAGTTGTCTAGTAATGATGAAGACATAATAATTACATACATGCTCTCAAGAAAGAGACAGTTTTGGGTACACTTGTTGTTGCAATGGAGACAACGACAGGGAGAGCTTCATAATCTCATTCAAGAGTTGAAGCTAAGAGACAGGGTGGTGGGCCACAAGAAAGAAAGCGACACTCACAGTGTTGTGTGTTCAGGGGTTAAATATACACTCACCGGCCACTTTATTAGGAACACCCATGCGCCTGCTGTTTTATGCAGTTATCTAATGAGTCAATCCCTTGACAGGAGCACAATGCATAAAATCATGCAGATACAAATCAAGAGCTTCAGTTAATGTTCACTTCAAACATCAGAAAGGGAAAACTTGGGATCTCAGAGTGTGACTTTGGGATCACTGTGGCACGGGTGTTGGTGCCAGATGGACTGGTTTGAGTATTGCATTAACTGCAAAAAAACAAAAAAAACATTGAGTGAGCGACAGTTCTGTGGGTGGAAACAAACGCCTTGTTGATAAGAGAGGTCAGAGGAAAATGGCCAGATTGGTTCGAGCTGCCAGGAAGGATATAGCTACTCATAGCAACTCTTTACAACCGTGGTGAGCAGAAAAGCATCTCAGCATGCACCAGAAGAAGACCACATTGGGTTCCACTCCTGCCAGCCAAGAACAGGAATCTTACGCTACGTTCACACTGTAAGGCTTAATGCTCAATTCCGATTTTTTTGTGAAATCCGATTTTTTTGTGAGGTCGTTCACATTAACAAATATATGCGACTTGTATGTGATCCTCAGTATGAACGAAAAGCGACCTACACAAGTGTTCCGCATGCGCATTGCAGGATACGACGACGTCACATGCAGTGAGCATGGCCAGTGTTTACGGAAGTAAAACCGCCCGGTTGCGGTATGACCCATCCAATCTAGCTTGAATAGCTGCATCCCCCCAAATGGAAATCAGCTCCCTAACCTCTGCGTCCTTCCATTGAGAAGATTCAGAACCTTCACAGCCCGAAGCGTCCCTCGCATTGATGTCATGCGCAGGGGCGCAGATACGTTTTTTGAACTGGGGGGGACAAAGCTGCCAGCAAACCAACCCCAACCCCGATATGCCTGTCAAACTTGTTGTGGGTTACCATAGCAACCAAGCTCGAGCTCGCAACCTGTGCAGTCTGCGCAGCTCAACCAACCGAATATCAGTCTTTGTTTTATGTGAGTTGTTGCAACTATGTATACACTGCTGTGCACCTCAATAAACCGAATGGTAATTAGTCTTTTGATTTTTCCGTGAGGTTTGCCTTATGCAAAGAAAGACAGCATAGACGTTTTCCTCCCTATAAGTGGGGGGGACCGAACGAGGTGAATTTAAATCTGGGTGGGACGAGTCCCACCTTCTATCTGCGCCCGTGATTATGCACCATGTTGTTGTAACTTTTTTTGAGAGACCCGCCGCCTACTTCAGCGCAGAATAGTGACGTTTGTGGCTTGTTGATGACGTGTAAGTCGGATGAATGCGACCTGGCGGTTCAGACTGAAGTCGCATATGAAAAGAGCGGATAGGAATCGGAATTAGGACCACATATCCAAACGGCCTGGGTCGGATTTGAAAAAATCGGATCTGTGTCGTTCATATTGTCAATAAAAGATCGGATACAGGTCACATATGGGCGAAAAGATCGGATTTGAGTCACTTCAGCCTGCAGTGTGAACGTAGCCTTAGAATCAAGGACAAGTTGATATTAAAGTGGCTGGTGAGTGTAGCTGCTCAGCTATAGCGCATGGTAGAAGCTTGCTGTAACATTCAAGGTCATTTTGCCAACTTTTATTCTGCTTCTCGTTTTATTGTGTGATATCAGTGGAACCCTCATTTGATTGGTCAGCTCATCATTTTCGCATGTGAAATTCGACAACAAACAAGACAGATCTGAATTTATTTTTTTTTTATCGTTCAGAATTTCATTCTTGGTATGCGAAAACGAATAAGAACACACGTATTTAATGACTTGTGTGATTTCGTGTGAATATTTCATCCAAAAATTCGGACTCTCCTTGTGTCCGAAATCGTTCCCTACTCACTATATAGTGAGGACGCCATTTTGTAGTGTTGTCCGAAACGATACTGAGGATTATTACACCCTATATAGTGCACTCAAAGTATCCCACAATGCATCACGAAAAGTAGTGTACAACCGATGGTCACTAACTGAGCAATATATCCCATCATGCACTGCGGTCGCACTGAAACAAATCAAATTAAAAGTCTCAAATTTGACTGAATAAAAGGCAGCGGCAAAGAAGAAAGTATTCAGCCTTGATTTAAAACAACTGAAAGATGCAGGTACTTTGTATTGATTAATGTGGGAAATACGCTCAGTATAATATGTACTTATCACAAAAACACACGCATGTATTTATTATTTTGAAAACTTACCAGCTGGCTGATCTGGCACGTTTTAATTGTGCGACAGTAAATACCAGCGCGACGGACGAGTGTCCGAAAGCGTTTTTTTCATTTTACCAATGAGCTCACTATATTTATCCCCTATATAGTAATTCCCTACATAGAGAGTAAAGAGTAGTGAACGAGTGAGTGATTTCGGACACAGGGTTGGTGTGCAAGTAACTTTTAATAATGTAGCTGTACAACTTTACGAACAGGTTTTATTCCAGGACACAGGGGAATTTGTGATTCTGATTGGTCATTCGGAGCTTAATTTTCTCCAGCAGCTTTCACAGTATTTTTACTGCTGGAAGACAAAATTGCATGTTTAACGCTTGTTCTAATACCTTACAGTTTCTATCATAACAACCTAAATGTTCACTTCTATGGAAAACATGTGAAATAAACAGATTTAAAAAAATGTTTAAAGCTGCTCTAACATAAGTGATATCAACTACTAACTTGTCTCAGATGTTCCACAATAATAAATGTAACTCTAAACTGTTAGTATTAGAAAACTAATAAGGTATTTTTCATATAAGAGTTTAACCTCCATAATTTAAAAGCATATTATTTAATTATTGGCTCAACATGAAATTAATGTTTAAATATTAATGATTTAATCAGATGGGTTTTTGTCCAGCCGTATTATTTTCCAAATAACTGCTGCAGAGTAAGTTATTAATTTCATCCAGACATTAGCAACGCCAATAGCATTACCAATATAGATACATAAACTGGGCTGAGTTGATTTTAATTGGATTTGTATAATATACTTTTAGATAACTGGATGAAATATTATCAGATATCATCTGCACAACTGCCTTCATCTGAGGAATTCCAGCAGTTAACAGGTAGCATTCAGCCACCCTCTTGTGCATACCAGAAACTCTTAATGATCAATTTATCTCCCAAGGTGACTGTGTTAGTTTTCATTTATAGCAAATTATAAAACTTAATATTGAATATGATAGTTGACAGACGGGGGCGGCACGGTGGTGTAGTGGTTAGCGCTGTCGCCTCACAGCAAGAAGGTCCGGGTTCGAGCCCCGTAGCCGGCGAGGGCCTTTCTGTGTGGAATCTGCATGTTCTCCCCGTGTCCGTGTGGGTTTCCTCCGGGTGCTCCGGTTTCCCCCACAGTCCAAAGACATGCAGGTTAGGTTAACTGGTGACTCTAAATTGACCGTAGGTGTGAATGTGAGCGTGAATAGTTGTCTGTGTCTATGTGTCAGCCCTGTGATGACCTGGCGACTTGTCCAGGGTGTACCCCACCTCTCACCCGTAGTCAGCTGGGATAGGCTCCAGCTTGCCTGCGGCCCTGTAGAAGGATAAAGCGGCTAGAGTTAATGAGATGAGATGAGTTGACAGACGGGTGGCACGGTGGTGTAGTGGTTAGCACTGTCGCCTCACAGCAAGAAGGTTCTGGGTTCGAGCCGAGCAGCCAGCGAGGGCCTTTCTGTGTGGAGTTTGCATGTTCTCCCCGCGTCTGTATGGGTTTCCTCCGGGTACTCTGGTTTCCCCCACAGTCCAAAGACATGCAGGTTAGGCTAATTGGTGGCTCTAAATTGACCATGAGTGTGAATGGTTGTTTGTGTCAGCCCTGCGATAACCTAGTGACTTGTCCAGGGTGTACCCCACCTCTCGCCATAGCTCCAGCTTGCCTGCGACCCTGTAGGACAGGATAAGCGGCTACAGATAATGGATGGATGGATAGTCGACAGACATCCGCAGTGTCCATAACTAACTTATTTAAAAGATGTTCTGTTATGGAGCCACTTGTGCAATGTGTAATTGTGTTGTGATCTTAACAGCAGTGAACGGAACAAAACTTTGCCTCTGGGTCATATAGACGGACCTGTATATTTCTTTGGAGATATTTGGTCCCGGCAAAGAGCTAAATACAAGTCAAAACATAGAAAAGTATACAGAAGCAAGCAGAGGAAGAAAAGAAACAGCCTGCCCACTGCACAACTATATATGAAGTGACTAGAAGATTTTTAGCTCAAATCCTGGCCTACACCGGGCCCTTGAGTGTCACAGATTGGTTGGAGACAGATACAACTGCAGAGTATTTTTTTTAAATGAAACACAAGTGACCAAAGACTACTACTACATAACATAAATGCAAACATAAACTAGACAAGCGTGAAATGTACAAAAACATCGCATGGATATAACAGCATATTATGACGCTACTCACAACAGATGTTAGACAGGTGGTTCAGGTGTTCGTGATCATGTGACTTGTGGTGTGTAGTGGCTGACAGGTGCTTTTAGTTTTGTGCCGCTATCAGCGACAATGTGCCCCCTTTAAAGCGCAGCTCTCAATGCATGCACTCTGCCTCTTAGGTGGTCCTGAACCACCAGGTAAAGGTATCCCTGGTCTTATGGGTGAGCAGGAACCAAATCACTTCCTTGGGGTAGGGAAGGCAGGCGACAACATTCTTACCAGAGTCATGGGGCAGAGCGGAATCGATATACGAGGCCATGTCGGATTTTGGTGCATCTCATAGGGCCTGGGCGTTTCTTGGGAGGCCGCCCAGTTGGTCTTTGACATGAAATTTCATTGTGAGACTGCCCAGTCATTCTCTGGAATGAACTCATCTGTACAGACCGCCTCATCGGGTTCTGGCATTGGCTGGGTTGGTAAGGTCACTCTGTCGACCTCTGGCATGGGCTTCGCTGGTGAGGCTGTCCAATCGGCCTCTGGCATTGGCTGAGCTGGCTATAAAGATGCACCGACTGCATTTTACTTAGTTGATACGATAGCCAATTTTGTTTTCAGTCTGACCTACCGATACTGATTCTGGCCAATTCCAATTTTCTTGGTTTAACAATACGAGCAAACTATACACTTCTGTAATGGTTTCATCAACTCGGTTTCCTGCAATCAAAATAAAATAACTTTTACTGTAAAATAACTTGTACGAATCAAAACAACAATCTAACAAGACCTTACTCGATCTCCTTCAAATAAAAACATAGAACCCTATTTACCTTTTCAATAAAAAAGAAAACAAACTGCATGAGGTTAAAAGGCCATGCAGCACTTTGTCAACAATCTTCCATCCATCCATCCATCCATTATCTGTAGCCGCTTATCCAGTTCTACAGGATCGCAGGCAAGCTGAAGCCTATCCCAGCTGACTATGGGCGAGAGGCGGGGTACACCCTGGACAAGTCGCCAGGTCATCGCAGGGCTGACACAGAGATAAACAACCATTCACGCTCACATTCACACCTACAGTCAATTTAGAGTCACCAATTAGCCTAACCTGCATGTCTTTGGACTGTGGGGGAAACCAGAGCACCTGGAGGAAACCCACACAGACACGGGGAGAACATGCAAACTCCACACAGAAAGGCCCTCGTTGACCACTGGGCTCAAACCCAGAACCTTTTTCCTGTGAGGCGACAGTGCTAACCACTACACCATCGTGCCACCCGTCAACAATCTTCATCTCTCATCTCATTATCTGTAGCCGCTTTATCCTGTTCTACAGGGTCGCAGGCAAGCTGGAGCCTATCCCAGCTGACTACGGGCGAAAGGCGGGGTACACCCTGGACAAGTCACCAGGTCATCACAGGGCTGACACATAGACACAGACAACCATTCACACTCACATTCACACCTACGGTCAATTTAGAGTCACCAGTTAACCTAACCTGCATGTCTTTGGACTGTGGGGGAAACCGGAGCACCCGGAGGAAACCCACGCGGACACGGGGAGAACATGCAAACTCCGCACAGAAAGGCCCTCGCCGGCCACTGGGCTCAAACCCAGAACCTTTTTGCTGTGAGGCAACAGTGCTAACCACTACACCACTGTGCCGCCCGTCAACAATCTTATAAAAGCAAATAAAAATAAAGGCCTGTGTCTGATCTCCATTTCCAGCATATTCAGAAACCCCTGTCTTACTGAATAGAATAGAATAGAATAGAATAGAATAGAATAGAATAGAATAGAATAGAATAGAATGCCTTTATTGTCACTATACACATGTACAATGAGATTAAAGTATCTCCAATAACAATGCAAAACAGCGTGTAGAGTGAGAGAGAGAGAGGAAGGGGGAGAAAAAAAAAGGGGGGGTGTCAGGGGGGTAAGGTGCACAGTCCTGAGGTGTATGTGTAGTGTTACACATTATGGAGTGAGGTATTGCTCATTGCACATATAAATTATTGCACAGAGAGAGTCACATTATAAATTATTGCACGAGAGATTCACATTATAAAATAAAATATTACACATTTATGAAGTATTGCAAGGTAAGGTAGGTGCACAGACTTGAGGTGCGTGTAAGGTGCACAGTCCTGAGGTGCATGTGCTGTATGTAAGGTGCACAGTCCTGAGGTGAGGTGAATGTGTTGTGTTTCACATTATGGAGTGAGGTATTGCAAATTATAAAAGTATTGCACATAGAGAGTCCCTTATAAAAGTACTGCACATTATAAATTATTGCACGAGGACAGTCACATAGTAAAATAAACAGACTAAAAAGTCAGAGCATATCCAAGTTCAGGGCGGTTATGGCTTTTGGAAAGAAGCTGTTTTTGAATCGGTTTGTCTTTGTCCTGATGCCCCTGTAGCGCCTCCCTGAGGGCAACAGGTCGAACAGATCAAAGCCAGGGTGGGAGCAGTCCTTGATAATGTTTTTAGCTCTGCTAAGGCAGCGGGAGGTGTAAATGTCCATCAGGGAGGGGAGAGGGCAGCCAATGATCTTCTGTGCTGCCTTAACTACCCTCTGGAGCCTGTCCCTGTCTACAGCAGTGCAGCTGCCGTACCATACTGTAATACAGTACGTCAGCTGGACTTCAGCGGAGAAATAACAATTCTTGTACCTTTTATGCAGAAAGAAAAGAGTGGTATAAACGTGCAGAAAAAGCAACACAAGTACAGTATGCTCGTATTTCCGATGTGTATATTACGTCACACTAGACACTAGACACTGATGCTGTTCTGTTATGTCATGCCTCTGCTTCCAGAATGCCAGCATGCTATCTAAATCACACACTGGGGTAGCTTTATGCAAATTTTATGCCTTCCTCCAACACAGTAAAATATCTCCAAACAACAGACATTTTTCCCTCGAGTGTGTAGATTGTGTAGCTTCATGCGACACTGGGGAGAATGGAGTGTGTGCATGCACTGCCAGCAGGGACACAAAAGTGTGGATGGAAACTGAGTTGGGACAAGTGGACAAAATCAGCTCATCCAACCAATGATATTTAGGCTGATCAGGATGAAAACTGTCCAGTTTCGATCACTGGCCAGTCAAACTTTATTTGGCTGTCCTGGTGAGACCGCACCATCAGGCTCGAAGGTAAACTGCACTTGGGAGGCCACTTCTTCAGTCTCTGCTATGAGTCTGTGTTCATTTGACTAGTCTCGGTCGATGCACAGGTTAGAAACATCTCCCAAAAAAGCTGGTACAGTGTCACGGTTAGTCACATGTTTATGGCACACTCACAACCCGCCGTAAGTGTTTTGGACACGCACGGGTCGCAGGGTTTGGTCGCTCGCAGCAGGGTCGTGGTGAACCCAGGGGAAAGTTTGGGGGAGGAGTACGGGCAAAGTACTTGTCAAGTACAGGTTGCATTCGGCAGAGGATAAGAGAGAGAAAGTGATTGGGAAAAGATGGGACAGAGGCCACTGCCTCGCGTTCTGACATCGGTGTTCCTGTATTAGCAAAGCCAATATCGCTTCGTGCTGCTCCTCAGCTTCTATCATCTGCCTATAAAGGTCCAACTCCCTCAGTCGTTGCGGCGGTATGGCGACAGCCATCTTCTTCCCTTCTACAATACTACACGCTACATAATCGGTTCCTTGGTTCCTCCCCTAATATATATACCCAGAGTCTTGCCCCTCGTGTCACGTGCGGGTCGCGTGTGCTGCGTGCACTCCACACATAGGAGTAGAAAGGGAGATGTACTTCTGTCTTGGGGGCCACACAAATAGTAAGTGTGGAGTACTTGTGTAGTACTTCTGAGGCACGTCACTCGTACAATGACCGTGCGTCACTCGTGCGTCTTACTGTCATCACAAAAAGCCCCTACTAGCCGTGCTGCTGACATGGTTCAGGCATACAAAAGGAGTACGGTTCCCGTACGTAGTGTATGCGTTCTTGATTTTTCACAAGACCCGTAGAATTTGCATGTGCAGGACCAAAAGTGTCCATGGCCAGTCTGCGACCTTCTACGGCGCTGAACACACGCAAGTGTTGCGCAAGTCTCAAGCACGGTTTTGCCAAATTTTTTATCGTAGACCGCCCATCGTAGCACGTACAGCGGGTTGTGAGTGTGGTTTTAATCAGCTGGTTACCTCACCATTGACTTTTTCAAAATACACATTAAAATGCATTTCGGTCTCATCTCATCTCATTATCTCTAGCCGCTTTATCCTGTGCTACAGGGTCACAGGCAAGCTGCCTTGTTGTCCCAGCTGACTACAGGCGAAAGGCGGGGTACACCCTGGACAAGTCGCCAGGTCATCACAGGGCTGACACATAGACACAGACAACCATTCACACTCACATTCACACCTACGGTCAATTTAGAGCCACCAATTAACCTAACCTGCATGTCTTTGGACTGTGGGGGAAACCGGAGCACCCGGAGGAAACCCACGCGGACAACATGCAAATTCCGCACAGAAAGGCCCTCGCCGGCCACGGGGCTCAAACCCGGACCTTCTTGCTGTGAGGCGACAGCGCTAACCACTACACCACCGTGCCGCCCGCATTTCAGTCTATTACCATCCATTTTTTTTTACCTGATCATTTCCCTTACTCATATGGTTCTCCAGTGGTGTCTATCTGTGACTCAGTGACCCCCCAAAAATGTAGGTGGATTTCACGACGATCCATGAACTCTCCCAAAATCAGACTACACCCCCCTCAGTTTCACTGTGCAGGGGACGCCCTGTACTGAAAACCCTTCATCTGTATAAGGTGCTGCTGCTGCAAACACATTATTGCTATCTTTGCTGCCTCTCCTAGCATGCTCGTTTATCATAAAATATGGCTATCCTGCAGATGAAACTACAGCTCTGCACTGATGACATTACACTGAAACCAAAGCTTTATAAATGTGGAAATAAGTGCCCTTGATAAATTTGTGTTATATAGGACTTCTGTCTGAAGCAAAATAGTTTACATGGGAAACATATATGGGCACCAGGTACTTGAGATATTATCTCATATATTCTTGGTAACATTTATTGTTTATTCAAAGAAGAACATGGCCTATTGTCAGTCAAGTCAAAGTCCTTCCACACCAGGACCTGGCCTTCCCAGGCAGCTTCCAGTCCCAGTACTAACCAGTCTTTTGAGGTGCATTGGGTAGCGCAATCTCCATTTCTATAGCCCTCGGCCACTCACATCGCTGGGGTTACCACAAGAGTTTGACTCCCTACTCGCATCTGTATTGCAGCTAGGGTGACCAGCTGCTCATAAGCCCAAGGGGGGACAAGGGGTATATTTTTGAGGGACAATGTGGGACGCCGCCCCCACTGTGCCGTGCCGGCCGCTGGACTCACAGATAGTGGTTTACGCATTTCTAGCACATACTACCTTACATGGTATATCAATAATACCCTATTCTGCTGTTATTGGTGATGTATGGTCATGAACAGGCCACCAAATGTGTTTTTTTTTCATAAACATTCATAATATTTTGACCATTCAATGACTTGTCAGACACACTTCCACTTATGATTTACTGAAGCTACTCAATTTTATTTATTTTCCATTACAATTTATTCACTTTAAATCAATCATAATATAATATTGAGTCTGAGGCTTTGCAGTGCATCAGAACAGCAGGAATAGTGACAAGTCTCCATTTAGTTTTCAGTGGATTAACAGGAATTGTAGTGGCTCAGCACCACAGAAACTGTAGAAAAAAAGTCTCTTAACTCACAACCGCAGTCACTTTGTCAGCTAGAGAGTCGTTTTTAGGTCGGAGGAAAGCATCCATAGATTTAGACGTTTCTTTCTGTTGCACACTTTTCTTGTGAGTCTCCGCGAGCCTGTGTCGTTTCACATCGTATTCCCCGCCATGGAACTAAGATCCATGCATGCATGTCCGATTGAGAAAGATGTTTTGCAAAGGTCAAAGAAAGCCCTCTCGGTATCCCCCTCAACCCCTTTCAGCCACAAATATTCATTTTCCCACTCTTTCCTGTACATACACCTTCTCTTTTTAACTGGAGGTGGCGGTGCCTCACCTGCCATCTCTCCGGTACCTTTCTCCATTTTTTAATATGAAAGCAATGCATGCGTTGCACCTGCGTCCCTTGTTACTGTCTGTGCACGTGAGTGCGGTGTCATGGCAACAACAAAAAGTTGACAACAACCAGTCAGTTGTGAGGGGTGTGTGTGTGTGGTTTTGTTCTACAGTCTATAGTGGCGACGGTGGTGTGCTGAAATGTCAAGTACGGTAATATTCGTTTGGCTGCCTGGGTGGCCCGGGGAGAGCGACATCCCCCTCAGCAAGCATCGATTATGCGGGACATGTTCTGAATTTGCGGGACGCATAAATTCGGCTTCAAATGCTGTACGCGCACGCGCTATGCGGGACAGGTGGTCACCCTAATTGCAGCATGCCTTGCCAGAACATATTATTTTTATGATGGTCTTTGGTATGACCCAACCGCGAGTAGAACTCATGATCTCCTGGTCGAGAAGCGGACGTGAGGTTTTTTTTTTTTTTTTCTGGTCTCAAACTTTCCTCAGAGCTATGAAGTCTTTTGAATTTTAACATGTAAATGCTGATAAATACTGATTCATTTGGTCATTTTTGCTTTAAATTTCATCACTGGCTTTTGTGTTTCTTCAAATAGTTGCTTAATACCATGATACTCTGAAACTGTGATATTTCTAGACTAGGTTATCAGGCTGTGAAAATGCCAAACTGTAACATCCCAACTTCGAAATGGCTTTCAATAAAAGCCCCTACCACATGAATTAACATCAATGTACAACCAAAATCAATCAATCATTCTTAAATTACTTATCAGTTTGAAGAAAATATTTTGCTGTAATTCTGCAGCTAAATCTGCTCTTGAAAATAAAGGTTAATGAGTTGAACTGTAATGAGGGAGAAACAAAAAGTAGGCAGAGAGACAGAATGAATGCAATGAAAAGGAAGTAATAGGCTGGGTTGGACTGGGGCATGTGTGTGTGAGTCCTACACCCAGTGTCCCAGTACAGAATGGCCTGTCGTCTCACATCCATCAGCTCTTGCACATTTATAACCAGCCGCCACATTGCTACAGCACGAGTTCCCATACTATATACTGCCTTGTTGTCTAACATCGATGGACTAAATCCCTAATGATTCAAATAAATGGGCTTGTACGTGTCCACAAGTGAATATTATGATATCAGTACGATATTAAAATGCACTCGGTTAGGTTCCATCCTTGAACAATGGGTCATAGATTTTATAACAAATAAAACAAAACAAAGGTCACAACACAATAGCCAGCCGGATTTACCTTATACCAGAACGTCAAGGACGTAGTAGCTCATCTGGCCTGCCATCAAAACAACCATGACGACCAAAACATCAAACAGAACTGAAATGTGACAATGTGAGAGAGGACCGACCTCCACGACAAATTGTTTGCAACAGGAAAATCAACAAAGAACTAAATTTTGCTCCCTAAGGGAAGATTTATCCAAAACATCAATCAGAACTGAATTCGCATGAAAAATGAGGGCTGAAATACAATTCTAGTCAGAAGAAAATGTGTTAAGTTGACCTAATTAGCAGTGCATTTGCAAAAAATTTGACAATACAATGACCAAGTGTTGTCCAGGGTGTACCCTGCCTCTAGCACATATGCCCCTTTTCCACCAAAGCAGTTCCAGGGCTGGTTCGGGGCCAGTGCTTAGTTTGGAACCGGGTTTTCTGTTTCCACTGACAAAGAACTGGCTCTGGGGCCAGAAAAACCGGTTCCAAGCTAGCACCAACTCTCTGCTGGGCCAGAGGAAAGAACCGCTTACGTCAGCGGGGGGGCGGAGTTGTTAAGACCGACAACAATAAGACCGCGAAAGATCGCCATTTTTAATCGACAAGAAGCAGCAGCTGTACAAACGCGAAGTCATCCATTATTATTGTTGTTGTTGCTGCTGCTTCTTCTGCGTTGTTTTTGCTTCGATATTCGTGCCAAGGTTTATGCAAACGTAGCGACGTAATGACGTATACAGCGACGTAATGATGTGGCTTCCCTTAGCACCGCGAGCTATGGAAAAGCAAACTGGTTCTCAGCTGGCTCGCAAGTTGAACGAGTTGTGAACCAGCACCGGCCCCGAACCAGCCCTGGAACTGATTTGGTGGAAAAGGGGTAATAGTCAGCTGGGATAGGCTCCAGCTTGCCTGCGACCCTGCACAGGACAAGCGGCTACAGATAATGGATGGATGGATGACCAAGTGTTGTACAGAAGGACTAGTTCTTTCAAACGAACCAATCAGAACTGAAATCCATTCAGAATAGAAGGAGGAGATATGATTTAACTGAAAATAAACACATTGTTTACAACAGGAAATTCAACAAACAAATGACCAAATTTTGTTCCTCAAGGGAAGATCTACCCAAAACATCAATCAGAACTGGAATCGCATGAGAAATGAGAGACGAGATACAATTCTAGCGAGAGGCCTGGAGAATTTGTTAATTTGGCCTAATTGCTAAATCACTAGCAAAAAAAAAAAAATTGACAAAATAATGACCAAGTTTTGTGCGGACTGATGAGTTCTTTCAAACAAAACAACCGGAACGGAAATCCGTGGAGAAGTGAAGGAGGAGATACGATTTAACTGAATTGTGGATGACAGACACCACGCCGTGGCAATAGCTCAACGGCCTTACGGACAGATGAGCTATAAACTGAGCAGCAAGCAGTATTTCTGAAAACTACTTCAAACCAACACTTAATTCCCCTCATCATGGAGCAGTGTGAAGTTTCACATAATAAGCTGTAAATATGCATGGCGGCATTATAGGCGCCTTCATTCCACTCAAGTGACGCCAAGGTGACGGCAGGAAAAAGAGCCCACCCTTTAATCCAAACCGCACTCAGTAATACAAACTGAAAATGGAGAAAAATGGTTTCGGAGTGTTAAAATGCTCCATCACACCGTTTCAAAAGGACCCAGGGTCACTTTCCAGGATGGACGGCTCTGGGGAAAAGGCTGCTCAGGGGTTAAAAATGGAATCATATTCGCTATTCGACTGATCCTTCATTTCTTCGCTATCTGATGAAGGCCCAGGACTCTCTAGCTCTCTTCGCAGCTTCTTTATGGAAATGCTATACTCCTCTCCGCATGGGCCCCTGCATCCTAGACAGATAAATGCAAGGGAGAGAGCCTGAATGAGCTTCTACAAATTATCCACCATCCATGCCAGCCAACCAATTACCATGACTAAGATAACCCCATTTTCCAGGCAAGGAGAATATAGAACAGTGGCTATGGCTTCAACAGGACATGCGTTTTTTTTTTCGTCCTTGATATGCCATCCAACTGCCGTCTCATCCTCCCCTCAGCACCCCCACTCCCCCCCACCCCCATAAAAACACATTAACACCACCCTCACGCACGATGCCTGCCGAGAGAAAGTGACATTTCTCCTAACAGCGCTTCATTTACATTTTTCCTACAGTATCTTTAAGTGATAACTGTAATTTCTTCTCCTCCTGGCTATAAGTCATACTGCGCTATTCAGATGAGGAGCTCGTGTTGTGGTGCAAAACTTCAGCCGTACGCTTACTGCTTTGATTTATTTCTCCTGCCTTGCTCTGACAAACTTCCTGATTTATGCTTTGTTTGTGAAGCTTTTCAGTTTTTCTACAGCGGAAGCACAGATTGTTCAACCATCGCTGCACTCTCAAGGTATTCTCATTCAAATGGGCAAGGAGGGGATTAGCAAGCTAAACAGCTCCAGTAAACTTAAGTACGTAGGAGCTTTTTGTCTGCGTTTCCATGTGCCAACATTCTAAGCCTGGAGACGACTGATTTATTAGTCATTTATGTTAATCGTTCGAAAGAACAGACTCCATCTTTCTACCAAGGAAGCACCATTCTAATATCAAGCACAGAGGGGTGACAAATTAAAGAAAAACCCAACATGGTTCGGTGCTGAACCAGAACGGCTTCGATTCACCCTGGCACTTTGTCTCTGGACAAATGAACATCGTTCTTCTGAATGATGTTCCCTCAGTTGGCGTTTTGATGATGGTGGTAGTTAGTGCTGTCTCACATGTCACTCCAAAACTCCCCACAGGTCTACAAATGGGTTGAGATCTGCTGGCTGTGAAGACCAAAGCATATGATTTGCATTATTTTCATCTTCATCAAACCATGTGCCCTGTTGACCACAGAAGAGACAACTCCTACCAGGATAGAAGTGTTTCATCACAAGATAAAGGTACTCAGTCTAGAAAGTTTCATACTGATTTGCAGTCAGGTTTCCTCTAAAGCCAGTATCTCCCTTCAAGGAAACTGACTTGAGAAGGGTTCGTGACGGCTTTGTGACACCAGCGATGCATTCGTGGCTATTTTGAGAGAAATTTTGTCGCGCAAATTTTTTGAACATGTTCAAAATTTCAGCGGCGAAAGAGTGACACTTTGCAACTCATGCGAGGAAATTGAGAAGCCCGGTGAATGTTTCAAGACACTTTTGAAACTCTCTCGCGAATGATGTTCGCAATTTGTCGCAAGCTGTTGCAGCCCAGTGAGATACTGGCTTAAGGAGGTAAGTGAAGCTAAGCCATATCAGCAAATTAAAAGCAAATAATAATAAATAGATGGCATGACTGATGCACCAGTTTTTCCTTTAAATTGTCATTTATCTGGACATGTATTTAAATCGGGGCGGCACGGTGGTGTAGTGGTTAGCACTGTCGCCTTATAGCAAGAAGGTCCGGGTGTGAGCCCAGCGGCCGACGAGGGTCTTTCTGTGCGGAGTTTGCATGTTCTACCCGTGTCTGCGTGGGTTTCTTCCAGGTGCTCCGGTTTCCCCCACAGTCCAAAGACATGCAGGTTAGGTTAACTGGTGACTCTAAATTGACCGTAGGTGTGAATGTGAGTGTGAATGGTTGTCTGTGTCAGCCCTGTGATGACCTGGCGACTTGTCCAGAGTGTACCCCGCCTTTCGCCCGTAGTCAGCTGGGATAGGCTCCAGATAATGAGATGAGATGTATTTAAACTAATCTTGGCCTAAAGTATTCGATCAGTATCTCATCTCATTATCTGTAGCCGCTTTATCCTGTTCTACAGGGTCGCAGGCAAGCTGGAGCCTATCCCAGCTGACTACGGGCGAGAGGCGGGGTACACCCTGGACAAGTCACCAGGTCATCACAGGGCTGACACATAGACACAGACAACCATTCACACTCACATTCACACCTACGGTCAATTTAGAGTCACCAGTTAACCTAACCTGCATGTCTTTGGACTGTGGGGGAAACCGGAGCACCCGCAGGAAACCCACGCGGACACGGGGAGAACATGCAAACTCCACACAGAAAGGCCCTCGCCGGCCACGGGGCTCAAACCCGGACCTTCTTGCTGTGAGGCGACAGCGCTAACCACTACACCACCATGCCGCCCCTCGATCAGTATTATGTCGGATTTAATATTTGACATTTTCTGATCTGATCCACTGACTAATTAACAATTTTTTCCTTATATGCAAATACACGTAGCTTAGTTAGGATCATTCTTAGCTCATCTGGCCAACAGGCGATGACCTTATGCCATCATGTGTTGTCCGGCGTCGTCCACATTTCACGAAAATCGCTTCTTCTCTCTCTCTCAATTCTTCACTGATTTTTATTCTTTTTAGCAGGAAGGTAGGTCTGCCTGGGGTGCATATTGCTTCCACCCAAATTTGCATAATTGCAATTAATAATCAAGACATGGAGTAATTAAGCCCTAATGAGCAGTTTCCACACAATTTGCTTCTTCTCTCTCAATTCTTCACCGATTTTGATTCTTTCTGGCATGAAGGTAGGGGTACCTAGGGTGCATATAACTTCTACCCAGATTTGCTTAATTACAATTATTAATGAAGTTATGGACTAATTAAGCCTTAATGAGCAGTTCAACAAAAATCGCTTCTTCTCGGTCAATCCCTCGCCGTTTTGGATTCTTTCTGGCAAATAGGTCGGTGGAAAGCACAGATGCGAACAACAGTGGATTTATCTGCCAAGTCCTTGGTCCTGAAGGCCTGAAGGTGGCGATGGAAAACTGCTAAGTGACTGTTACAAAAAGTAACGATTCACCGAAGACATGATTTGATATGATTCATGATATTGGATCTACAATTCAATATTTTTGAATGAAAAAAATTAAACAAAGAATATTTTATTACCAAAAAATTCAACATGCATTTCCCTATTCTTCAACTTAAATAGCTAGTTCTTTTGTTAAATAAAAAACAACAACAACAAACGTTTGTTCCATTTTCTTAATAAACAACAGTAATTATTTACTTCATTTGTAAAGGTTGGAGTAAAATATAAGGGCAATTCCAGCGTTATGGACGTGACACTTGAACTCAAAATGGCAACAAATGACCCAGTGCATGTTTTATTGTCTCCCAGTATTTAAACAGGTGTTGCATATTTTAAGGCTGTACCATACTGGAGAAGTGATAGAACAAGAACAATTCCCATAGTACAACTGGGGCATGCCAGAAAATGCCAATAAAAGATGCATTATGGATGTGACAGAAAAAGTATCACTTTTCTTGGGTGACTGTACATTTTTATCAAACTCTGTGAAATTGTAAACCTAATGTCGAAATGGAGATATCCGTTTGATAGAGGGGTCCAAGGTGAATATTAAAAAACCTTTGTTTAAAATATTTTGTATTTCATGCAGAGTTTCGGAAGGAAAAGTCAGCGTTATGGATGTGACGAAATTCCGTTATGGATGTGACGCGTCTGAAATAGACATGGTATATGTTTAGAAAATCAGCAATTTAACCACCATAACCCTTTGAAAAACTCTCTAAATATCAGCTAAAACTATCAAAGTTCTTAAATGATATTTAGGATGGCTATTGTTTTGCTGTTTTGTGGATTTTAGCATACATTTCTGTGGCTTGTGGCAATAATACAGAATTGTACATGATCAAAGTTGATTTTAGCTTGGGGTTTACATTATAAGAAAGAAAGACTGACAGTGACATATTAGGTTGGTTACAAATTGGTTCAACTTATTCACATCTGTAAAATACAGGCCTAGGTGATATCTCTGGGAGTGGTTTTGATGTATTACATGTTGCTTTATTTTTGCATGGTGAGGTTGACATTTACATGGAATTGCCCTTAATAGCCTATTAATTAAAATATTACTTTTATTAAAAATAACAATGTAATAACAAATAGGCCTTTTCTTAATAAACATTCCTGAAGGTTGTAGTCGGGCTCAAACATGAAACAACGACCTCCATTTTCTTCTCTTCAGCTTTCGTCTGTCTGTAAAAAGGCTGATCTGATTTCTTATTGAATCTATTTGTAGTCAGTCACGCAACAGTTCTCTCTCATTTTAGATGTTTTGTTTTGTGCATGTGTGTTTTCACAACATTAGAGCTGTGTTACTTCCGCTTACAGTGACGTCACGCTCATTCTCTCTATTGTACGTTATTGTGCCCTCTGCTGTCTAAACAGTGCAATTACAGCTCAGAAAAACTAACATTTACACAGCCTGATAATTGCAATTCGGTTTTTATTTAATCGACTCGAATCGTCATGAATTTGTATCGTGATTTATCACTACACGGTATATCATTACATGCCTAGTATTAATATAAACTTGTAAGCCAGAACTACTGTCAGAGCTTCTGTAATAGAAAATGAATAAACACAAAAGCACTGTGGTTTAATAGCCGAGATTAGTACTGTAAGTAAAAAAATGATGCAACCCTACAACATTTTCAAAAATTATCTATCAAAGAGATGAAAAAAAAAAGTCCTAATATGGTGTCTTCAACATTCACAGCTAGGCAAATAAAACATAAAGGTCCATTAGGCAGAGGCATGCATTATAATATAGACAGCTTTGGACAGAGAGCCAACAGCTATTATTAAAAAGAGTGTGCCATTATACTGTAATTTTACTGTCATTTTCGACACTTTTAAACAAAAAAAGCCTCTTTCCCACCAACACTCCTTATTCATGAAAAGGCTCTCTGCTGCCTTTGTGATTTCAGGCTGAATTTTTCTCCCTGCAGTACAGCATCGTTCCAGCTTGCTCTCAAGGTTAAATGGGCCTAGAGCTCTTAGAGGACTGTGGGACCTTTGCCAGCCCTGTAGATAAATAACCTGCACCAGATATGTAAACTCATTCATCTTCACTGGGTTCCACTGTAGCCTGTTTGTTCGGCGCTGTTGCGCTGATCTGCTTTGATTGGCACGCTTCCAAAAGTCCCCGAGAAATCGGCAGAAGTGCACAAAAAAGACCTGCTGTTGCTGTTTTTCCCCTCCATTCTCTGTAAACAGTTAAAGTGCTTGGCTCATCACTCCAGAGCTTTTGTTTGCAATGAGTATATTATGCCGCGCTCTACAGACACCATTACCTCTTAATGCGCAGGTTTCCATCAGAACGTGGCAGAATGAAAATGAGCACGCCACTGAGGCTCCAGGTTTGAACCCGCTGATCTTCAAGGCCGTGCAACGAGCAAGGATGCAAGTGTGCACTTTTCCTGCGAGGTTAGCACGACACTTTTTGGTATGCTAAAAAAAAGCCAGGTGTTAGGACCGACAATGCCCTGCTGCTGACTTTGGGCTTGGGTGTAATTTTAGAGCTTTTGAGTCAGGAAAAATAAATCTGCAAACCCCCCCCCTTTCCACTTCTCAACACCACGATCAAACTTAAAGTGAGTTACTATAATGTAGTCATCAGCACTGGCAGAATCCAGGCACACACACACATAAGATCTGTGAATTATGATAACGATATGTTAGGGCTCAGTCCCACAACACCGATAACTATAACTATCCCTCTGCCTGAATTTAGTTCCAGTCTGGAGCAGTCACACTACAACTATAATCCCGACTATAATATCGCTCGGTCCTGCCACTCAGGGAAATAAATGTATGCAACTTAGGAACAGTCATGGAAGTTTTTTTCCAAGTAGTAGCACATTATTCTGGGTCATACTGTACAGCCTGGACTTCAAAACAGCCCATGTACACACCCCGGTGGTTGACAAAATATGGATAGGTCATGGATTATGGAAATCTCATCTCATCTCATCATCTCTAGCCGCTTTATCCTTCTACAGGGTCTCAGGCAAGCTGGAGCCCATCCCAGCTGACTACGGGCGAAAGGCGGGGTACACCCTGGACAAGTCGCCAGGTCATCACAGGGCTGACACATAGACACAGACAACCATTCACACCCACATTCACACCTACGGTCAATTTAGAGTCACCAGTTAACCTAACCTGCATGTCTTTGGACTGTGGGGGAAACCGGAGCACCCGGAGGAAACCCACGCGGACACGGGGAGAACATGCAAACTCCACACAGAAAGGCCCTCGCCAGCCCTGGGGCTCGAACCCAGGACCTTCTTGTTGTGAGGCGACAGCGCTAACCACTACACCACCGTGCCGCCCGATTATGGAAATATAATCAATAAAAAAGGATATAAAATACGGAGTGGTTACGGATTTTAATACGGATGCATCACGGATGCTAATAATTTACGGATTGGTCACGGATGCTTCAGTATATTACAGCTTGGTTATCGATTTCATACGGATGATGCATCAAGGATAAAAAATTAAGAAGTCTAAAACAATTAAATGTTTGGATTGCCGAAATTCATAATTAAAATATCTTACCTGCGTTTATATGTTTACTTTATTATTGATCTTTCACAGAATATCACATATCCGTGAATAAAAGATCCGTGCTTTATATTATATTTCTTATTTTCTGTGAATCCGTATTCTGTGACTTCATGATGCAACAAGGATGTACAAAGATCCTCGGGGAAAATAGCACGTGCTCAGACACATGTAAACAATTACCTGATTGGCCAGATGTTTTATCGGATCAGGTCCAGGCCTGGAAAAATCGCTCCAGAAGCAATCTCACCGATACAGATAAACCCAGGCCTGGGCTATAGGTATCGTTATCGGTCTGGTGTCACCACCAACCACATAAACTGCAGGGGACTGATTTATTTATAGTTACAACGCCCTCCACAATTATTGGCACCCTGGTTAAGATGTGTTAAAAGCCTTAAAATAAATTAAATTTTTATTGCAGAAGCATAATCTCACACTGAAGATTGTAGAAAAATGTAGCCTTTAACTCAAGTGAGTTAAAAAACAATAATAATAATCCCTGAGGAAGAAATAATTATTTTTCATAAAATCACCTGTTCCACAATTATTGGCACCCATAACAATTCCCAGAAAATAATTGTAATTGAAGCATTTCTGTCATTTCTACTGTAGTTTATAAAGTTGATCAGAGTATCTAGGAACCTTTAATTAGCAATTCATCACATCCTGTTTCCCTGGGGTATAAATATGATGTGACACAGAGGCCTATTTCTCTTCTCCACTCTTCAACATGGGAAAGACAAGAGAACACACCATTCAAGTAAGGCAGATGAGTGTCGACCTTCATAAGTCAGGCAATGGCTACAAGAAAATAGCCGCTCGCCTACATCTGCCCATATCTACAGTCAGAGGAATCATCAAGAAGTTTAAAACAACTGGAACAGTGGCAAACAAGCCTGGACGAGGATGCAAGTTTATCTTGCCACCACGCACAGTGAGGAGGATGGTAAAAGAAGTAAAAAGTTCTCCAAAGTTCACTGTTAGAGAATTGCATCAAAGAGTAGCATCTTGGGGTCACAAAGTGTCCATAACTACCATCAGGCGCTATTTACATGGCAACACGCTGTTTGGGAGGCATGCACAGAAAAAGCCTTTTCTCACTAACAAGCATAAATGTAAACGTCTGGAGTTCGCTAAGCGGTACTGGGACTTCAACTGGGACTGCATGCTTTGGTCAGATGAGACCAAGATAGAGCTTTTTGGCAACAAACACTCTAAGTGGGTCTGGCATAACACAAAAGATGAGTATGCGGAAAAGCACCTCATGCCCACTGTGAAGTATGGGGGAGGATCGGTGATGCTGTGGGCCTGTTTCTCTTCCAAAGGCCCCGGGAACCTTGTTAGGGTGCATGGCATCATGAACTCTTCGAAATACCAGGACATTTTAAATCAAAATCTGCTGGCCTCTGCCCGAAAACTGAAGATGGGTCGTCACTGGGTCTTTCAGCAAGATAATGACCCTAAACACGTGGCCAAATCTACACAAAAATGGTTCGCCAAACACAAAATCAAGCTCCTCCCATGGCCATCTCAGTCCCCAGACCTCAACCCAATTGAAAACCTGTGGGGTGAGCTTTAGAGGAGAATGCACAGGACGATTTAGAGAGATCGTGCAAAGAGGAATGGTCGAAGATCCCTCTCTCTGTATTCTCCCATCTTGTGAAATGTTATAGGAGAAGATTAAGTGCTGTCTTGTTGGCAAAAAGGGGTTGTACAAAGTATTAACATCAGGGGTGCCAATAATTGTGTACATGATTTCATGTAAAATAATTATTTCTTAATGTGGGATTTTTTTTCTCCCAGTGAATAAATGCACTTGAATTAAAGGTTGGAGTTTTGTCTTTTTTTGCATTGTTGTCCTATATTATTTAAAAAAAAATGAATTTATTAGAAGCCTAAGAACATATCCTAACGAGGGGTGCCAATAATTCTGGAGGGCGCTGTATCATTATAGTTGTAGTTATAGTTCGAGGTTTTGTGGGACCAGGTCTTTAATGCCACTGCTTTTCACAAAATTTAATACTATTCACTGTTGAAAGTAACACGGATCTGTGAAGTGGCATGAAAAATTGGAACTTGGAAATCTATACTGACATTACAGAATGACAAGAACGAGAGCATGTAGTAGACAAATGGCGCCTTCTGTTTGCTGTGTCCTAATCTCCTGTCTCTGATGTGAGCCAGAATGATGTCCGTGGATGCAGCTGCAGGACTGGACGCCTGATAAATCCCACTCTCGCTGACAAAGCCGAATAATGGACAAGCGGTGGCATTAAGAGTCTGCATACAAGTGGCAAGTGCTGAGTTATGCTTTAATTGAGAGTGCTGCATGCGTATAATGGTGGGAATAATACCATGTATTGTTGCATGGCATGGAACACTCATTTAGAAACAGAGGGAAAGCGACAAAGGCTGGAGATATGAATTCACACATCAGCGGGGAGGCGAACAAAAAAAAGTGGCGGAGGAAAAGTAATGGAACCGAGCAAATTATGCCAACATATGAGTTAAGTGGAAAAGTGGTTAAAATGCAAAAGATTGAGTCTTGCGACAATGGGAAACAAAAATCCATCTGTTCTGCTTTTAATATGGATGGAATGTGAAAACAAGTGCAATATGTTTCCCAAAGGAAATGGCGATTGAAACGGACCTTTTGTTGAATCACAATGTAAAATCCTCAAGCGAATAAATAATCCGTTGGCATGTACAGAATAAGGATGCATATCATTGGCTTGTAAGGTGTTAGATCACATTTCCTGCTGCATTTTTCACGCCTCAAAAGGCCACTAGATACCCAAAATACGTGCGGCGCCAAAACAATCCACATTTTTCTGTCCTTTTGGTCTTTCACAATGTTACCTGGCTGTTTGAAACTGTCAAAACCTTCATTTAACTCCTTCTGCCCTTAATTACCAGTGAACGAAGCTTTCTGCTGCAACCGGTTGTAAGCGCTATTCATCTTTGATGCCTATAACCTCTGGAAGAGAGTCCCAAATGGTCCCCGTGTTGGTATTATGATAGATCAAAGCACAAAGGGAGAAAGTTGAGGAAAAAGTTGCAATTATAGAGAAACACCTTTTGAATAGGAGACTTTTTTTTTATACACTTAGTAGAGATGGGGACCTTCTTATTAAAAAGGTGAAGAACGAAAGTTGCTGTAATCACTCGCCTGTAATGCTTGAAGGTTATCCTGACATGCTGAGATTGCTTTCGCTTTCAAAATACAGTATGTTAACGTCTGCTCTGTTATAAGCAAATTGTAATTACTGGCCACAGGACTTAACAAAGGCTTATACCTTGGCACTGTTGAATTCCCCAAGCATGGGCCTGACCTGATAAGTTTATAAGAATGTGCTTGTTCAAATGCATTATTGTTACTATAGTAACAACTTACACATGGACTCGAATGGCTCCTTGTGAGCGAAGCCTAAAAAAAGTGCTGTTATTTAACAAATAAATATGAATAATTAAATAATATTGGCTGGCTTTTTTTCGTGGTACATCAGATATATTCCATGTCATGTAAGCTGAATGGGATACATCTGATATGCCTCAAAATAAAGCCATTATTATTATTATTATTATTATTATTATTAAAGCGGCACGGTGGTGTAGTGGTTAGCACTGTCGCCTCACAGCAAGAAGGTCCGGGTTCGAGCCCCGTGGCCGGCGAGGGCCTTTCTGTGCGGAGTTTGCATGTTCTCCCCGTGTCCGCGTGGGTTTCCTCCGGGTGCTCCGGTTTCCCCCACAGTCCAAAGACATGCAGGTTAGGTTAACTGGTGACTCTAAATTGACCGTAGGTGTGAATGGTTGTCTGTGTCTATGTGTCAGCCCTGTGATGACCTGGCGACTTGTCCAGGGTGTACCCCGCCTTTCGCCCGTAGTCAGCTGGGATAGGCTCCAGCTTGCCTGCGACCCTGTAGAACAGGATAAAGCGGCTACAGATAATGAGATGAGATTATTATTAAACATACACATTCGTTTTGGGTGTTCAACGCATCTTTCTCTTTCAAAATTCTCTCAAAATCTTCCGTGTTTAACAAAGCAAACCTGGCAGCCATGTCTGTTTACAACTTGTCACAGTCGCTCGCTAGCCCAGAAGTTTTATGTCTCCGATGTGTGACGTCATGTTGTCTTGACAACCATGCAATATCATAAACCATATTCAACGCTCATTCTCCATTGGGTAGAGTGACGTAATACAAGTAGGATAAGCGATATGCTAACAATATTGAATTCAAACCAAATGAATGAACCCTGCTAGAAGGGAATAGAATACATGTTTTTATTCCATCGAAAAAGTGTCCTGTATGTATAAGGAGACCATCAATGACGGCGTAGCTCACTCCGGCCCCGTCTAGTCCAGAAGGAATGATTTAAAGTGGGCCACCTTGCGCAATAAAATTTGCAAGCTATATACACTATATACAAGCTATATATAGAACCTATATCCACCCTAGGAATACCGACCTATTTGCCAGAAAGAATCCAAAACGGCGAGGAATTGACCGAGAAGAAGCGATTTTTGTTGAACTGCTCATTAAGGCTTAATTAGTCCATAACTTCATTAATAATTGTAATGAAGCAAATCTGGGTAGAAGTTATATGCACCCTAGGTACCCCTACCCTCATGAGAGAGAGAATCAAAATCGGTGATGAATTGAGAGAGAAGAAGTGATTTGTGTGGAAACTGCTCGTTAGGGCTTAATTACTACATATCTTCATTATTAATTGCAATTATGCAATTCTGAGTAGAAGCTATATGCACCCCAGGCAGACCTACCTTCCTGCCAAAAAGAATAAAAATCGGTGAAGAACTGAGAGAGAAGAAGCGATTTTCGTGAAATGTGGACGACGGACAACGGACGGACGACGTACAACACATGATGGCATAAGGTCATCGCCTATCGGCCTATGAGCTAATAATCATTGATGTGGTGCAAATTTTGTAAAATAAATTCTGTATTTAACATGGAAGGTGTCTGTATTGTTCTCTGCCGTGATTAACCTCAAGAGAAAATAAAGGAATGACTGTTTATATCTGTGAGAAACAACATTTCCAAGACATTTCGCAACTTTAACTATTAAAAAAATACAAACTGTAAACTGTTGGCAAATTTCTGTGCTATAATTATTTCAGAATCAAGTCCTGAGTTTCCTCTGAAGCCAAAAAGAGGCTTGTTATTGCCACTTTTATGTCTGTGTTGGATTATGGTGATGTGATCTACAGTATATGCATGCATCTTCTCAGAGCTGACTTGCTCATGACAGAGTTTACCATGGAGCACTAAGGTTCATCACAAATTTCAAAGCTCTGTCTCATCATTCATTGTTGTATGCTCGTGTTGTTTTGTCTGCCTTATCCACACGTAGACTTAAACATTGACATGTTCTGGTTTATACGTATATTTTCGGTCTGCTTCCATCGTACCTTCAAATGTCAAAAAAGTGTGGGCAGTTAAAGTCTTCGTTCACAGGATCTGTTCTTACTTTCTGTTCCAAAGGTCTGTACTGAATTGGGGAAAAAGTTTTTGTGCCCTCTGCTTGGAACCAATTACAAACTGACCTGAAACTTAAGGAGTTGGTCTCATTACGCATATTTAAAGCGATTTTAAATGATTTGCAGACAGAAACATTTAGCTGCAGATCTTCTGCCTGATTTTTAGTCTATTGGTATATTGATTTTTAATGAACTTGCTGCACCAGGCTGCAAGAGACTTGAGATGGAGGCGGTGCTTCACCTTCCAGTAGGAAAATGACAGGAAAGCTGCAGTGGAGTGGTTCAATACCAAGAACCTGAGTGCATCAGAATGGCCCAGTCAAAGCCCAGATTTCAGTCTGTTTGAGAATCTGTAGCAAGACTTATAAATTGCTGTTTATTACTCATGGTTTATATTCAATCTTGGACAGCCTGAGCAGTGTTGTCAAGAAGAATGGGCAAAAATGGGAGAAGCCATGGCCTAATGGTTAGAGAAGCAGCTTTGGGACCAAAAGGTTCCCGGTTCAATTCCCTGGACCAGCAGGAATGGCTGAAGTGCCCTTGAGCAAGGCACCTAACCCCAGTGTTGTAGCTGGGTTGCTAAACCTCGAGTTTGAGTCCAGTCTCAAGTCCCCAGTGTTCAAGTCTGATTCAAGTCCAAGTCCATCCATTATCTGTAGCCGCTTATCCTGTGCAGGGTCGCAGGCAAGCTGGAGCCTATCCCAGCTGACTATGGGCGAGAGGCGGGGTACACCCTGGACAAGTCGCCAGGTCATCGCAGGGCTGACACATAGACACACAAATAACCATTCACATTCACACCTATGGTCAATTCAGAGCCACCAATTAACCTAACCTGCATGTCTTTGGACTGTGGGGAAAACCAGAGCAAACCCACGCAGACACGAGGAGAACATGCAAACTCCACACAGAAAGGCCCCCGTCGGCCGCTGGGCTCGAACCCAGGACTTTCTTGCTGTGAGGCAACAGTGCTAACCACTACACTACTGTGCTGCTCCTCAAGTCCAAGTCATTAAAGAAAATTTCGAGTCGAGCCCAAGTCCAAGACTCCAACCGCACCATTTGACGGTGACTGTTTTTAGTTTCATTAACATCAGCTTGTTCCTTAACATGACGTATGAACAGGTGAATGTGCGTTCTCTTTGTCAGGGAGTGCGAAGTATTCTGTCAGAGATGGTTGAGATACGGATGGAAGTGCAGAAGGTGTGTTTATTAATACAAGTGAAGACAGGTAAACAATCCAGAATGGCAGGCAAAATCGTAAAACGGTGAAACAGGCAATAGGTTGAACGAGGCACAAACAGGCTATCATAGACTCGGCAGAATCAAAGACGAGAAACAGGAGATCAAGAAACCAAACAAGAAAATAAGGCTCGGTAATGTGTCAGCAATGCAACTGAATGCTTCCTAAAGGAAGTGTGTTTTCACAGTCTTTATATCGGCACGCTGATTGCGCCTTAATCCCGTGCAGGTGCGAGTCGTTTACGGCACGTGTACTTGAGTCCGCTTGGTGTGTGCGCTGTCCAGAACACGCTCGAGAGTCTATCTGATGCACACACCAAGGCGTGCAGGTGTGACACACTTGCACGAAATTAGTACAAAAACTAATGTAGATATAAATATCTTATGCCAAATTATTATGGCATGTTACAAAAAATAAAGAAAAAATCAGAGTCCTCGTCTCCAATTTACGAGTCCAAATGCAGTTAATGCACAAGTCTGAGTCCAAGCCCGAGTCATCGGTGCTCAAGTCCAAGTCAAGTCATGAGTCCTTAAAATTAGGGCACGAGTCAGACTCGAGTCTGAGTCCTGGACTCGAGTACCACAAGCCTGCCTAACCCCCAACTGCTCCACAAGCTGCTCTGGGTATGTCGTACATTGTTCTGGATAAGAGCGTCTGCTAAATGCCATTAAAGGGGAACAGAGGGCAATATATAGAGTAAATATAACAATAAAACACACATTAACGAACCTTATTCAAGACTTACAAAAGTTTTTTGTTCTAAGGTTGGAAAGTTATAGTGTTTTGAAAGTAGCTCGAGCAAACTATTTCCGCAGTTTGAACAGCCCGCCATGATATTAATTTTATCCAATCAGAATGCACGTTCATTTTCTCTGCGTAACACTCATGACGTATGTATGTGCCCAGTTGTGTTGGCTCATTGAGGTTGGGAATAGCACGTGTGAATCGGAAAGTAGGATGAATTGTAAGTGATCGGCTACACAATGCCACAGTGTGTTGCTTTCGGGTGTAATAACAGGACTGATGGAAAGCATAACGATCCTCCAGACGTGTCTTTTCACTCGTTTCCGCTGAAAAACACCAAGCGAGTTCGAGCTTTCTTCTCTTCTTTCGTCATCACCGGAGTCGAGAGTACCTCTCCTAGGTTCAAACTGGTACCCTTCTAAGCCATAGCCTGCTTGCAGTGTGTCTTGCGGGATCTCTTCGTACGATTCGACAGAGCTGTCGCTTTCACTTGATGCGCCCGACGCCATGATTACACGCTTCTCTCCTAGTGCAGTGGGTAGGGCTGACGTCACGGTCTTTTAAAAATGGCGACTCTTGTGCCGTTTAGCGTACCGACTATTATATTTACAATTACCAAGATATTTCGTTGTTTTCTAGTATATAAATTTGATAGAATACTTAAGAATATGTTACTTTGTCACATCAGCAACTGTATATATTATATTTGGTACCCCTTTAATGTAATATAACTGTTGTTGATTACGTTTAAATTTACCTCTTCATTGTGTAACTTATTTTGTAAATTATTTAATGCCTGTGTGTATGGATGTATGTTTTGGCTCTATGCTTTGTTAGCTGTGCTGCTGCCACTCTTGGCCAGGATGCGCTTGTAAAAGAGATTTGTAATCTCAGCGAGTCTTTCCTAGTTCAATAAAGGTTGGTTGACTGAATGAATGACCGAGGAATACAACACTTCAAGGCTTGCTGTTAAAGGAAAGTAATCAACTTCACGACGGTAACGCTAACACTGCTGCAATTTTTGCCCCATCTCTGATTCCTTTTTGGTGTTTGATTCCTTACATCAACCCTAAATATCGTTAATATTCTCTGATTCAGATGTGTTAATTTCCTCTGCAATGGCACAGTGTTCACCTCACACTTTGCTCCTACCTTCACTTATTATGGCTGTCAAATTGAAGTAAATGTAATTAAATTAGCAAGGTTTATTGTCCTCCAAAAAAAATAAGCAACATTATGTGCAGTTTGTCAACACTGTAAAAGAATGCATGCACTAAAACATTGGAACTGAAGGTCTCACAAAGCCTTGTGGGTAATTGATTGGAGAATGGACCGCTGCTAGAGAGCCACAACACCCTAATGGAAGGTAAACAAACCTCCAAAGCATCAGTATGGCCTTTTAAACAGTACTTAATGCCACATGCATTTGTATTGTGCACATCTATGGCTGCATCCATCATACTGCCCTTTTGTGCCTAACTACAAATGAGAACAAAGACACAGGACAAAGACGTGGCCTCTCCATAGCAACGCCACTCATCTTCCATGAGTTAGAGGATTATCACTCATGGTATAGATGGGATGGATGTTCAGGCTCGTGCAATTCCAGGGCAAGGGCACGGCAAACACCCACAGTGCTTTTCTGTCCTCCGTCTTGTGCTTGGACATGAGCACACCCAGTGCTGCAGTAATGGAGGGAACAACGCTCTCCTACATGATCAATTATCCTCCTTGTTTTCAAGCCACGCCAGCATGATGCTGTCTCTTCTGCACTATGCGCTGTCCTTCCCCTCTCCTCCAGTCTTAATGCCAATTTGATCATCATTGGGTCCATTGTTTAGAATGTACTCTGGCGTCAGGCTTAGAAGAGACCAGAGATACAGCAAAAAAGAGAAGAAGGAGAGAGAGAGAGAGAGAGAGAGGATGGCTTGTGCATCCCATTTTGCCACCGGCAGAATCCGACAGATTCTCATTCCCATCCTTGATTCTGCCTAGGATAGAAAAGTGAGATGTCAGACTAGCCGAGCCCTTTGATGACAAACCTTAGTGAATATTTAAACGCTGGGGAAAAGAGCTTTTTTTTCTAGACTTCTCTATTTGTACACAAGCAAAAAGCTGATATACCAGCAGGCATGCATAATCACACCCACACTTTTTTTTTCTTATCGGGAAAGGTGAAAATAAACAATGCGCCTTGCACATGCATGTATAAATGTCTACTTCTCCACACAGGAATGCAAAAAAAAAAAAAAAAAGTGATAAATTATTTCTGGTGCATTTTAACATCTTCAAGGAAAGCTCAATTTTCTTTTGCTTTCATTCAAGTCAACATTAAAGAAGGCTTAAACGGAATTCTTTATTTTGTCTTTACTTCCCAGCCCTGCTGAAAGCTTGATTCTGATTGGTTGTTGATTCATTTTCTATAATAGCAACTGTGACAGTAGATCCAGCATGCATGTCTCGACATTAATGGTAGTCCGACTGTCCGGGACAACCAACTATTTGGTCCGGACAAGTCAAATCTGCACCTGCCTGTCTGACAGGACAAGTTGAATATTTGCTGAAAATCACCATTTGTATACTAATTATTCAAGAGTTACTTCAACAGAGTTCCAACAGAAGTAGTTCAATCACCTCAGTGATCCTGCCGTGTTACTGTTTACGAAATTCCAGGGAAGCTGAGTACAGCAGGTGCGTGTGTAAAAATAACCACGTTGTAATATCGAATTATTGACTGTTAGAGTTTGAATTCATTGAAATCGGAGAAATGGTGATCAAATACCTCAATAAAATATCTGACAGACATTCATTGTAGTTTTCTTTTGTATGGTTCACATTAATCATCACAAACGTCGTACAATATTTGGCAGGAATTTTACAACGGTGCTGAACTTATTTACGGTTTGTTTTCATTCACAACATGATTCTGTCACCATCATCATGTTCAACTTGTTTACTTTCAATTTCATTTCATTAAATTAATTTATACTTCCAGTTTTACTGGATTAGTCAAGATGTAACTTTATTTCCTTCAGAAGCTTTGAATTTGGGTGAGTCTCACTCTTGAAACTGCGGATCAGGATAGTTGGATAGTTTTTAATTTGCGCTAGCAGCGACGGCACAAATTGTTATTCTCACTCAGGAGCTTTCCACTTTCTTCTTCTTCTTCTTATTATTATTTTTATTATCGTAACATTTTAGGACATTATTTCTCCTTCAGTTTTTAACCAATCATCACCAAATGTCACAAGAAGAATACCTCTGGGCTGAATTACGCTACTATGACTTTTGGTGCTGATCCGGAATGATCCATGAAAAAAGAGATTTTTTTTTCAATCACTTATAATGCTGTCAATTTTCATGATTTTTTCAGTCTTTTTATAATTTTGTTCAGGATGGTAGGGCACAACTTTCCCTCATTAAGTGTCGTTCTCTATTGCCGCTTTTCCACTACCAACGCGGCTGAGTTGGGCTGAGCCGTGCCGTGCTGAGTTGGGCTGAGTCGAGCTGAGTGGGGCTGTTGGAGTTGCATTTCGACTACAACCGCGCTGAACCGTGCTGGCTGGAAGTGGGTGGACACATTGGGTGGAGTTACCGAAAGTGGGTGGACGTCACGTGATGTCGTTAGGCGGCGCAAACAGTGACATCAGTGACCTTTTAAGCGGTAGTCTCACGACCCGGATAGTAAACAATAAACATGGAGGACATGGAGTCGTTAGTGTTGCTGGTCTTGGTGCTGTGGCTTGTTGTCACCGACAACGCCAACAGATACTGGCAAGAGCGTATAGATGAGGCGAGGCGCATAAGGCTTCAGAAATTCTCGTAATTCGTAATTCTTCTTCTTCTGGGTTTACGGTGTTTACAGATCCCAGCGTGCTCGCGGGGCGTGTGTGGGCATGTGAGGACACTCCTCCTCACCAATCAGTGCACAGGGGAGTGTCTCCTCACGCCCCTAGCCCCACTCGGCTCGGTTTGGCTCACTTCAGCCCCACTCCAAAACGGTGCGAGTTTTGGGTGCTGAGTAAGGCTGAAGCGAGCCCAGTCGCGCCGCTCTGAGGTAATTGAAACGCGAGCCGTGTTGGGCTGAAGTGAGCTGAAAAAGGGTAGTGGAAAAGGGCCATATGTCTTACCATTCCAGCTCTATAGGGTACAGTGACCAGACGTCCCAGTTTGTATCAGCTAGCACAAATTACTGTGACTTTAGTCACAGTCTCTATCTAGCTGTATATTGTTCCAGTTAAAGTTTGAGTTTTATTGAAAAACTATAAATCATTAAAGCATAATCATTATCATAACTATACCTGCTTTTTGATAAACTTCATGAACCACTTTCCTTTCACTGAACTAGTAAATACATAATAATGAGAAGGTCATGGTCAGGACAAGTGAAAAATCTTGCTGCTCGTTCGACTGGACAAGTGGATTAAAAAGTTAATGCCGAGCCCTGGCGTGCCAAGTTAATATTCTCATTCTAATACGTTAGCATTTCTTTTGGAACCCACAGGGATTTCTGTGAGGAGATGCTTATTTAGCATTAATGTAAAAAGTTTCCAGTTTTAGCACTTTGTAATAGATGAAGCTGTAAGTTATTTATTTATTTATTTATTTAAACTTTCTGAGGTTTCTAACACTGAAGGACTTTGTGGTTTCTTAGTAGCATGACATGATGCACTACCTTAAAGAGAGAAAAGTGTTTTATAGCTGTTGCATGAGGAACTAACTTGTTTGGAGGACATTCCTCAATATTCAATATAACTATAAATTAATAAAGTGTCATAGACCTGCGATAGTTTGGCAGCCTGTCCACCTTGCGCCCAAAGTCAGCTGATGGATAAGCAGCAGAGAAAATGGATGGATGGATGGATGGATGGATGTGATTCTTTCATTAGTTAAAAAAACGTAACCTCTGGCAAACTGCTATGTTATAAGAGGAACACAACACTTTGGGATGTACTGCTTTTGACAAATAATCAACTGTTTGGGATTGGTAACTGTCATGGCAGGCCACATTCCACCACCCCATCATCTATTATCTTCCTCTAATCCTCGAACAGTACAACCTGTCATGTTTAATTCTTTACTTACACTGTATGGCCAAATGTTTGTGGACACCTGACCACACCCATGCATGGCTCTTCCCCAAACTGTTGCCACAAATTTGGAAGCTGACAGTCATATAGGGCGGCGCAGTGGTGTAATAGTCAGCAACGTCGCCTCATGACAAAAAGGTTCTGGGTTTGAGCCCAGCGGCCGACAGGAACCTTTCTGTGTGGAGTTTGCATGTTCTCCCCGTGTCTGTGTGGGTTTCCTTCGGGTGCTCCGGTTTCCCCCGGATTGGAGTTCGAGGTTGTCCCCGTCGTCCCCTCAATAGTTCTACATATGGAACACACAGCAGTGCAGTTTTTCCCACTACACGAGAAGTCTGTATAAGCAAAACGGACACTCGTAGGGGCTTCTCTACAGGCATTTTAGCGCCATTAACGTTAGTTTGTTCCTGACCATGACGTATGAACAGTTGAATGTGCATTCTCTTGCACGAAACTAGTATAAAAAATAATGTAGATATGAATATCTTAAGCCAGATTATTATGGCATGCTACAAAAAATAAAGAAAAAAATCTAAGTCCTTGTCTCCAATTTACGAGTCTGAATACAGTTAATGCACGAGTCCGAGTCATCAGTGCTCAAATCCAAGTCAAGTGATGAGTCCTTAAAATTAGGGCACGAGTCGGACTCGAGTCCGAGTCCTGGACTCGAGTACTACAAGCCTGTTCCACACTATGGGCACTCATTCTCACGCATTAATTTACACCTAGGGGAAATTTACAGCAGTCTGTTGACCTACCAGTATGTTTTCACGAGGCTGGAGGAAACCATAGAACCTGAAAGAACCCCATACAGAAACAGAAAGAACATGCATAGACACTTACCCAAGCTCAGGACTGAATCAGGAACTCTAGAGCTGTAGAGCTGTCGAGCCTAACAGTGTTTTGGCATGAGCAAGCATCAGCATATGTGATGTAACGCAGCCTTCAAAGTCTGTCAAACAGTTTCCTTGTGTGTAGCTCTGTAACAAAGTGTTTGTTTCTAAGACACTCTCGCACGAGACAGGATAAGCAGCAAATCTGGTTTGAGACCCAGCCACCGACTCACAAACATCTCAATTATTGGAATTGCTGCAAATTGTTAACTAGATTTCGAATTCCAAAAAGTGCCACCAAAATGCAATTTTGTAAAATTGTACCTCCAATTTCTTTCAGTTTTGCTCAGTCTAATACAATTTCAGATCTTGCCATTTCAAATCCCTTATTTATTTGGAACAAAGGCAGCTATGACCTTGTCATTATGAGGAGCTGGCCACCTCTGGACCTCCCGAAGAACTGCCACCAGACCATAACACTGCAGGGAGATGTTTCCAGTGAAGGTAAACTTGCACCGACGCCCTAACCAGATCCCGATGGTTTACTTAATCACATTCCACAGACAGTTAACAGAACCAGCAGCTGATTCTGGGAGACAGATTTTCCAATTTAACGTTGGGGGAATAAGAGGTGTTGCATTTTGCCGTGTACATTACTGTCATTGAGAATGTGACCCACAACAAAATTGCTATTGATCTGTTGAAGCAATCATGTTAACAAGTGAGAACTCCAACCGGGCAGGTGTGCAAGCAATCCTGGGGTGTGTGTAATGATGTACAGTCCTTTTAGCTGCCAGTGTGTAATATCTAAACAATCGACATTCTGTACATCCAAAATTAAGTTGCCTTTTGAAACCAAGTCCTGAGGTGAAAATACCCATCTGTTGTGCAACAAAAACAACTAGCATTTGAGCGCTAATTACGATTTCAATCACGTCTTTGAAAGCATTTTATTGGAAGATAAAATCTCTAGTGGTAATACTCTTGCCTATGTGTTAAGTATGGCGTGTCAGGCAGGTGAGTCTCAGCTGCTTGGCAGTCTTTGAACATTTTTTCGCCCTACAATAAATTGCCTACTCCTAACTGTTCAGGTTCCAATGTTAGAGCGATTAGAAATGTGCACACTGGACCTTCTGCTCTCATTAACATTAAAAGAGAACTATAAAACAGAGGGTAATCGGTAAAAGATTAGGTGGCTTATCTTTATGATCTGGGTTTACTGTTGGAACCCATTAACAATTCTGAGATGGCTACACTATGGTCAGCGATCAATACGACGGTGTTATTGCTTAGGTTGCAGTCTCTTGACTGGGCTTGAAGATGATAAATTTAGGCACCTGGCTTGCAGGCTAATTAAAATGTTTATATAGGGCCAAGCTGTCCACTTTCACAGTATACAATCAAGACCAACCACAAACCCTTGTTTTAAATACACTTGACTTATGTGCTTATTTGCTTTAGATGTCTCAGAAGGCATGCTTACGAATGTTACATATGTATTTTCCTCACTAACAGAAAGTGATACACACCTCCATGGCAAAAATTATAAATTATTTAGCTATCCCACCAGGCAAGTGGAGGCTCCAAGGCTGCTGTTATAGTTGCCTGGAAATTAGGCTAAAATGGTAGCTAACATAGGGAGGCATGGTGGTGTAGTGGTTAGCACTGTTGCCTCACAGCAAAAAGGTTCTGGGTTTGAGCCCAGTGGCCAACGAGGGCCTTTCTGTGTGGAGTTTGCATGTTCTCCCTGTGTCTGTGTGGGTTTCCTCCGGGTGCTCTGGTTTCCCCCGCAGTCCAAAGACATGCAGGTTAGGCTAATTGGTGACTCTAAATTGACTGTAGGTGTGAGTGTGAATGGTTGTTTGTGTCTATATGTCAGTCCTGCATTGACCTGGCGACTTGTCCAGGGTGTACCCCGCCTCTCGCCCATAGTCAGCTTGGATAGGCTCCAGCTTGCCTGTGACCCTGTACAGGATAAGCGGCTACAGATGATGGATGGATGGATGGCAGCTAACGTAATGCAATAAAATATGGCCTGTTATTTGGATAGTTGTATACATTCATACAGACACAATCAAATATATCATTTCTTTGTTTAGTCAGCAATTTGTTAGCCAACATCTGGCGACAAGCTGGGCGTCAGTGTTTCCACATACCTGCATTCCTGATTCAGAAAAGACTGCCTGACATCCAAGCAAATGAATTAGTACACGGAGTAAAAGCCAATGTGTGTAGTGCAGCGGGTAGTCGGGTTCAGAAACAGTTGCATCCGTTTTGGTTACAGCTACAGCATTGTGGTGCGTTAAAACACAGTGAAGCGCATTTTGTTTAAATAAACATACCAAATAAAAACATTTGTCTTCACAAATCAGTAAGGAGTAGGGGTTTTTCTTTCTTTCTCTGGCACTAAATAAGAGAAGAAACATGGGCGGCATGATGGTGTAGTGGTTAGTACTGTCGCCTCACAGCAAAAAGGCTCTGTGTTCAAGCTGAGTGGCCAATGGAGGCCTTTCTGTGTGGAGTTTGCATGTTCTCCCAGTGGGTTTCCTCCGGGTGCTCCGGTTTCCCCCACAGTCCAAAGACATGTCCATCCATTATCTGTATCCTGTTCTACAGGGTTGCAGGCAATCTGGAGTCTATCCCAGCTGGCTATGGGCAAGAGGCGGGGTACACCCTGGACAAATCACCAGGGCTAACACAGAGACAAATAACCATTCACACTCACACCTACGGTCAATTTAGAGCCACCAATTAACCTAACCTGCATGTCTTTGGACTGTGGGGGAAACCGGAGCACCCGGAAGAAACCCACACAGACATGGGGAGAACATGCAAACTCCACACAGAAAGGCCCTCGCCAGCCACTGGGCTCGAACCCTGGACCTTCTTGTTGTGAGGCAACAGTGCTAACCACTATACCACCGTGCCGCCCCAAAGACATGTCGTTAGTTATTATTATTATGGCCACGTTCTTGCCAGAAGTCATAACTGATCCATTAGTTTTTCTTTCGCTAAACAGACACAAGCTACACCACCACACATGCCGGAGCAGTTGGGGGTTAGATGCCTTGCTCAAGGGCACTTGAGCCAATCCTGCTGGTCCAGGGAATCGAACCAGTGACCTTTTGGTCCCAAAGCTGTTTCTCTCACCACTTCCTCAAGCCATGTGGTTAACGTGGGCTGAAACTTAGGGTCGCTGGTTCGATTCCTGGGACCGGCAGGAAAAATTGTGAGGGAATGAACACGTTCACTTTGAGTGAATTCTCATGTTGCGTGAATGAACAGCATGAGTCATCATGGCACCTAACATCAAGCAAGGTACCTAACCCCCAACTGCTCCCCGGGCACTGTAAGCATAGCTGCCCACTGGGTATATGTGTGTGTGTTCATTGTACTCACTTGTGTGTGCAAATGTGTGTTCACTGCTTCAGATGGGTTAAATGCAGACTGTGTGTCTTCTTGTCTTGTCTAAACAATGCTAGCTGTCTAACACCCAGACATGTAATCTTCTGGGAACCTTCTTGCTCCTGGGTGTCCTGTATGCCCAGGCTCCTGATTTGTCTACCCCTGCATCCATATGTACACAAATATGTATACAAAATCAATCTCAGTAAAATGAAAAACAAAACTCATTCTGACTCACGATGAAGAAAAATGAATCACAAACATCATATCCCATCATTAAAAATTTAACTATAAGTAAGCATTTCAGTTATTAACCATGAAGGTTGCAATACGACAATACATCACCAGTGCCATTAAGAACCAATATATGGTTCTGTGGGAACACTTCCTCTTAATTACAGCTGCTTATGAGAAGTATGCACGTTATATTATCATAGAGAAATAAACCAGACGAAAAAAAAAAAAAACCCAGACACTAGGCTAAATAGATTTCTTTTCAGCCATTACTCTGACCCCATCCCAAACTATCCCTAAGTTTAAAGGGGTCAAACTAACCAAGCTTTAAATATCATCATCAGGCCTCCAGAGAGCCCTTTTCCCTTGCTTTTATTTCAGGGACACAGAATTCCCCATGCATGAGGAGATGGAGGCATGAAATATTAATAGCATAGGTAAGAACGTAAAGTGGCTTGTCCTTAGGTTTTAATTATACATATCCTTACAGAGCAGTTTTGTCTTGCTGCTTTTACAGAACGGGAGATATTCAAAGACAAGGCCGATGTACCACGTCTCGAACTTCAGGCCATTGTTACTGACTGCATGTTATGTGCGGTATCAAAAGTGCTTTGGAGTTATAATGTCATCATAAAAAGATGCTCAGAAGACAGCCTTAAGGCACGATCAATCACAAGTCCACATTGTAAATGTTCCTGTTTGATTCATGTGCTGTGGCTTCGGTGCATTAACAAAGAAAAGACCAATACCGAGGGGAACGTCCTGCTTGTTGGAGGGACGATGTTCTTTGAAAGTAAGCCAATTAAAACAAAGATGACAGGTTAGCTGCTCTGGGGTGCTTTATTAGTTAATACAGCCATATTGTGGACTTTGTGTGGTTTTATGCATTAGCAAATCAAAACTTCACAAGAATAATGAAGAGCAACATAGCAAAATAACACACTGGAGCAATTTAATTGACCTATTTAAACATGACAGGGAGTGCGATCTCCAACGTGTGGGGGGAAAGAAAAAGAAAAAAAACACAGGCTGGTGAACTGGGTTTGGTTGGGGTAATTATCCATCCATCCATCCATCCATCCATCCATTATCTGTAGCCGCTTATCCTGTACAGGGTTGCAGGCAAGCTATAGCCTATCAAAGCTGACTATGGGCGAGAGGCGGGGTACACCCTGGACAAGTCGCCAGATTATCGCAGGGCTGACACATAGAGACAAACAACCATTCACACTCACATTCACACCTACGGTCAATTTAGAGCCACCAGTTAGCCCAGACCTGGGCATTTTACGGCCCACGGGCCGCATCCGGCCCTTTGGTTCATTCTGACCGGCCCGCGTAAGGTTAATTGTAAATTACAAAATAGACGTATTTTCTAATTTTACCCCATGCATGAACTGAATGTGCATTGCTTTTATTTTGAAGTTGTGTTCAACAAAAACGCAATGCGTGCGACATGAACATGACATGAAATCCCACGAAACCTAATCCCGCGATAACTACTTCCGTAATTTGTCCAGATCAACCACAAACTTGTACGTCATCCTTCAAACGGTCCAGCCAATCGCATAGTGTGACGTCACCAGCAGGCGCCGGAGCCCGAGCCGATCTGTAGATCCGATACCTACACCGAATCGACGTTGTTGCGAGCAGGTCACAAGAAGACTTTAGCCCCCAAAATGTCCGCCAAAAGAAGAAAGGTAGATGCCGAATGCAGGGCTTTCAACAAAACATGGACTGCTAAGTATTTATTTACTGAAGTCAGAGATATTTATTTACTGCTTTATATAAAGAAATACAATTAATATTCTGCAGAATTTAGTTCAGCCTTTTGGTCCGGCCCTCCACAAAATTTTCTGTTTGTCATGTGGCCCCATGGAAAAAATAATTGCCCACCCCGAGTTAGCCTAACCTGCATGTCTTTGGACTGTGGGGGAAACCAGAACACCCGGAGGAAATCCACACAGACATGGGGAGAACATGCAAAGTCCACACGGAAAGGCTCCCGTCAGCCACTGGGCTCAAACCCAGGACCTTCTTGCTGTGAGGCAAAAGTGTTAACCACTACACCGCCGTGCCGCCCTAGGGATAATCATCTGCATCATATTATGTGGTGTATTATTGACCAGTGGTGTCCAATCGTATCCGCAAAAGGCCGGTGTGGCTCCGTGTTTTCCATCCAACCGACCAGGAGTGACACTTGATTCCACCTCTTTAATCAGTTCCTCTTGGCCATCAACTGACAATCAGGAATCCAGCTTGGTTGGATATGGACTATATCAGGCTTTATTCTATCCACATTCACTGGATATGAGCAATCGCATGCTCTGATTGGCTACTCTACTACTAGGCTATCAGCTGATATCCCGTGAGTAGAGAAACACAAAATGGCGATGCATGCTGCTGAACCAACTGAGCACGAAATAAAAACTTTACTGGAAAAAAATGACCAAAAAAAAGCAACAAAATACGGAATGAAAATATCTGATGGTAAGAACATATCTTTTTTTTATTTTTCAAGAATTATTATTATTATTATTATTATTATTATTATAGCTACTGTCATTTCACTGGTTTGTTTACATTCTTCATCATCAAGCATTAAAATTTGTTCTAATTTTTTTTAGACTGGTTCAAAAGCTCAAAGAAAAATAAAATTTGAATATTTGACTATGCATGTATGGAATTTGTCACGTGTCCACTAAGCAGAGCTGATTTTGTCAGACGTTTTGTATAAAGTTTCTATTTATCAAATTTGCAAATAATAAAAATAAAAATGCTTTGTTTCTCAAAATCCAGTGAATGTGGATATAATAATACAGTTATTCCACTCAATCTTGTTCTACATGACTCGATTTCGTGGAATAACTGTGAAATATATGGCTCAAAAAAGCCATGCATAAAGTCCAGACTTCAGTTTTATATATATATATATATATATATATATATATATATATATATATATATATATATATATATTTTTTTTTTAAACAGACACCACAGCTCTATATATTATTTAACGAGACCGTCAATAGCAGTGTAGCTCACTCTGGCCCCGTCTAGTCCAGAAAGAATGATCTAAAATGGGCCACCTTGCGCGATAAATGTTACAAGCTACCGTATATACACTATCTCATCTCATTATCTCTAGCCGTTTTATCCTGTTCTACAGGGTCGCAGGCAAGCTGGAGCCTATCCCAGCTGACTACGGGCAAAAGGCGGGGTACACCCTGGACAAGTCGCCAGGTCATCACAGGGCTGACACATAGGCCCTGTTTACATTATTTTGAATCAGCGGATCATCAGATTAACGTTTTTAAAACGATTCGCGTACACACAGCAACGCCAATACACGGATACGCTAATCACATGACTAATTAGACGGCACGTCACATGATCCCAGTGCATATCGGGCATGCGCAAGTCACTCACCACTTGCAAGTGGAAGGATGGCAAGCGAACACCTTCTCCAGCAGATAAACACACCTGGCTGTGATGTTCATGTTCTCACTGAGTTTAAGCGCCTGAAGGAGGTTGAACTGTGTAAATAAACCTCAGTGCGGCTCAGCGCTTCCTCCTGCGCTCCAAATCACTCCGCCCTGAACAGCGAGTGCCCTCTGGAGGGTGCGCACTCCAGCCCTGCGCAGCTCACAGAGCGCGCGAGTGAAGCGCACGAGCAGTGATTCGGGACTGAGCCGCTGTGTGTGTGATCCCAACGCCAGCGAATCAGGAAGGTGGATGTCACAGTGACGTTGTCCAATGACGATGTCAGCTAGAGCTCAGCACAGCGTATCCTCAATGTTTACACAGCACCGGACCAGACACGAACTGGATTGAATACGTGGGCTCTGGCGGATTCCCGTTTCCCGGCGTTTTAATGTGAACGGACAGTGCATCCGCGAAGAAAACGAGACAGATACGGTCTAATGTAAACTTGGCCATAGACACAGACAACCATTCACACCTACAGTCAATTTAGAGTCACCAGTTAACCTAACCTGCATGTCTTTGGACTGTGGGGGAAACCGGAGCACCCAGAGGAAACCCACACGGACACAGGGAGAACATGCAAACTCCGCACAGAAAGGCCCTTGCCGGCCCCGGGGCTCGAACCCAGGACCTTCTTGCTGTGAGGCGACAGCGCTAACCACTACACCACCATGCCGCCCCTATATACACTATATACGAGCTAAATATAGAAGCTATATACACCCTAGGAATACTGACCTATTTGTCAGAAAGAATCCAAAATGGCGAGGGATTGACCGAGAAGAAGCGATTTTTGTTGAACTGCTCATTAAGGCTTAATTAGTCCATATCTTCATTATTAATTGCAATTATGCAAATTTGGATAGAAGCTATATGCACCCTAGGCAGATCTACCTTCCTGCCAAAAAGAATAAAAATTGGTGAAGAATTGAGAGAGAAGAAGTGATTTTCGCGAAATGTGCATGACGCCGGATGGACGACGGACAACACGTGATGGCATAAGCTCATTGCCTGTCTCCCGGATGAGCTAAAAATCAGATGATAACGCCTCTGCTTCGTCACTAAGCATTTTTTCATTCCTAATAACTTTGATTATATGCCTGCAATGCATATGGTTTGAAATTTTCATGACCTCGCTTCAAGATACCATGGTGTCATGATATCAATTGACCATTTAAGAGCACACAACCCAGTAGTGACAATTAAAGCAAAAAATGATGACCAAAAAAAAAAATCGTTTCCAGGAAATCTTTTTCAGCATTTATCACGTTGTCCTTATAAGCTCAAAGAGAAAGTGGCAGCGAGGAAAAGCAGCATGCTGAGCCAAAATAAATAAATAAATAAAAATTGTAGAACGAAAGCTGCACACTGCTGTGCTGCTTAGCCAGAAATAGATGGTGGTTTCGTTTAGTTATGATCAGCAGTTCCATTTTCTTCTGTGCGTTTGATCTCCGTTGTATATGACAAAGATATCTGCTCAAAAGTTAAGAGCAGCATCAGCAATAGCAATGACGTTTACAACGGTGATGGACTACACAAAGGGTTCTAAAGGCAGTTTATATTCACTGCACAGAGGAACAGAGGCTGCTGTCGTGACATTGCTGCAAGTCCAAACGAAGGGGTTACGAAATCGTAGGGAGTTACAGCCAGACCATCCCTTCCCCCCCCCTTCCTGTACAGTATTTTGTCCGTACAGTATTTTCAGATTGTATTTTGAACTGTCCAATCGTACACTCTGTCCAACTGTGACACCATAGCAACACGAACACAAACACGAGACTGTACAGAAGCACAGAAATGAAGCTCTACACCTCTCCGATGTTACGCTTATAATCCTCATCTGGTGTAAAACCTATCCTGTACACTAAATGAATCCATTTCTAGGAGGATTTAGATTTTCCTTAACTCATCCTGTGCTGTATTTAATAGAAAATGCATCTTATAAAGCAACAATAGAAGTACAGACGCACTGACATGCTGTATATAAAATATATCAAATCCAAGCCAACGTGTCTCGAGCCAGTCAAGTCCGTAACAGCTCCAGTACTGATACTAGGACATCTCGTAAGGCAGGATCAGGAACAATAACACATTATTCATTCATTCATCTTCAGTATGTGCTTTATCCTGCTTAGGGTCATGGTGGGACTGGAGCCTATCCCGGTAACACTGCGTGCAAGGCAGGAGAATTCACCCCGCATGGGACGCCAGTCCATTGCAGAATAGCACATTAACTATCAGCAAGTTACAAATATATAACTGAAACATCCATGGCATGCAATCACCTTCACTCGCTGTACCACCAAACTAGCATCAGTCTTCCTCTTTAAAGCAAGGAGATCGTTTCGGGCTTAGATTATTTATTTTGTTTTCTACTCAGCCATGACTCAAAATTCAGAGATTAGAGCAAATGGGTGTCCAGATAAACAATGCCAAATTGCATAGGAATTTTTTTTTTTTAAACTAAGAATTAGTTAAGCTCACCCTAATTAAACCGTCACAGTACATATTAGATATTTAACAGTTATTCCATGAAATCAAGTCGTACATGAGCTGACAGCCGACGAGGTGTGTAGCGCCAAGTTGGCTATAAGCCAAGTATGAGATTGACTGGAATAACTCATCTCATCTCATCTCATTATCTGTAGCCGCTTTATCCTGTTCTACAGGGTCGCAGGCAAGCTGGAGCCTATCCCAGCTGACTACGGGCGAAAGGCGGGGTACACCCTGGACAAGTCGCCAGGTCATCACAGGGCTGACACATAGACACAGACAACCATTCACACTCACATTCACACCTACGGTCAATTTAGAGTCACCAGTTAACCTAACCTGCATGTCTTTGGACTGTGGGGGAAACCGGAGCACCCGGAGGAAACCCACGCGGACACGGGGAGAACATGCAAACTCCGCACAGAAAGGCCCTCGTCGGCCACGGGGCTCGAACCCGGACCTTCTTGCTGTGAGGCGACAGTGCTAACCACTACATCACCGTGCCGCCAGCATCCAAAAAGTAAACAATTTAAAAATCACAGGAGTAAAATATACCAAGTGTTTGTACTTTATATTATGCTACTCTTACCTCTTACAGTTTTTGAAACTGAAATCTCCGAACCGAGGCTGACATACATACGCTGTCACCATGACCGAAACTCTTATTTCCCGGAAATGGCCCGGCGCTAGAGCTCAGTGGAACGCACTTTCCCTCTGTAATAAGCATAAACATGTCTGAAAGCGATTTCTTTAGTCTAGTGAATTGTCTTAGGAGCTTTATTTAATACTAATGAGAACATTTTGTTTCACAAGTATAGTGTAAAGACTCAAAATATCTGCCAAAAAGATATGGCTTTTGCTGCACAAAAGCTATGATAATCAAAAGGTAATTTTTCTTAAAATAAACACCACTTACTTGATATCGAATCAGTAGCCTTGGCGAACCACGAGGTGAATTTCGTTTATCTTTTGATCTGCCAATAATCTTCCGATACTACGAAGTTATAACGAGGTTTCTCTTATTTCGTTTCTAGTTCTGAAGTTTATCTGAAGTAATCGAACTTGATCAGGATAAGTGCTGATTGGTTATAAACACTGTGTCCTAAATCACTCACTTGTTCACTACACCCTACTCACTATAGGAAATTACTATCTCGAGGATTATATACTGAGCTCATTGATTAAATGACAAAACTTCTTCTTTGCCGCGGCCTTTTTTTCTTCTTTGCTGCGGCACTACTTTTCATGATGCATTGTGAGATGCTTTGAGTGCACTATATAGGGTGTAATAATGCTCACTATACGTTCGGACAGCACTACAAAATGGCGACCTGACTGCTTAGTCCACTATGTAGTGAGTAGGGAGTGATTTGGGACACAGGGGAACGTTCGCTATTGTTTCACTCATTCTTACAACCCAATGATAACGCGAGATCAGCTGTTCATATCACGAGATCACGAGTCATCGTTCTGGTGATGTGCATATGCAGTACACGATTGTTACACTCTTACATTCGTACAGCATGATAGCACTGTATATGAGGCAGTAGCCACAAAAACCTTGACCTTGATCAGATGACCCTCAAAATGTTGGAAGTTCTATTTGAGACCAATGCCCATCTGTTCTGAAAGTTTCATGAAGATTGATCCAGCCATTTTCCTGTAATATTGTTTACAAAAAAACAAAGAAACCCGACTGAAAACAATACCCCACCCCCTGGTGGACTCCGTACTGGGCGAGGTAATAATAATTCTTGAAAAATCAAAAAATATATACGTTCTTACCATCAAATATTTTGTTGCTTTTTACTTTTTTTTTATTTTGGGGGGTTTTGTTTTCAAGTAGAGTTTTTATTTCTTCCTCGGTTGGTTTAATAACACGCTCCTCCATTTTCTTCTTCCTCGTTCGTTTTTTTTTTTTTTTTTGGCGGTTGGCAAACCAACTTAAAGGTGCATTACCGCCACCAACTGGGCTAGAGTGTGGAATAGGAGATATGGGGGGGGGACTATATTCTTTTAGCTATTTCTGTTTCTTTTAAATACTTGATAAAGTGATATCTCTGCCATTTTGTTTTTCTCTACTCACGGTATATGAGCTAATATCCTCGTAGTAGAGTAGCCAATCAGAACACGAGATTGCTCATATCCAGTAAATGTGGATAGAATAAATTATATTAGACTACAATACAAAAAAAGAATCTTACTCCACAAAAGACTTACAATTGCTTCTGTTTCACTAAATATGTGATGTCACACTTGTTGAATAGTGGATAAACTTTCATAAAAATGTATATGGCGGCACGGTGGTGTAGTGGTTAGCGCTGTCGCCTCACAGCAAGAAGGTCCTGGGTTCGAGCCCCGGGGCCGGCGAGGGCCTTTCTGTGTGGAGTTTGCATGTTCTCCCCGTGTCCGCGTGGGTTTCCTCCGGGTGCTCTGGTTTCCCCCACAGTCCAAAGACATGCAGGTTAGGTTAACTGGTGACTCTAAATTGACCGTAGGTGTGAGTGTGAATGGTTGTCTGTGTCTATGTGTCAGCCCTGTGATGACCTGGCGACTTGTCCAGGGTGTACCCCGCCTTTCGCCCGTAGTCAGCTGGGATAGGCTCCAGCTTGCCTGCGACCCTGTAGAAGGATAAAGCGGCTACAGATAATGAGATGAGATGAAAAATGTATATTAAAACCCCTTTCTGCCTGGCAGTGTAATGCTGGATTGTTTGCTATGAAGGAATTCACTGAACTCATCTCAAACTTCATTTCATTAGACAAAACCAGCCACAATATCTTTAGCAGTATGACTCTGCACTGTACTTTACTTGTAATATTCCAGTAATATCAGCAGTTATTTCAAGATAACAGTCCATCTCATCTCATTATCTCTAGCCGCTTTATCCTGTTCTACAGGGTCGCAGGCAAGCTGGAGCCTATCCCAGCTGACTACGGGCGAAAGGCGGGGTACACCCTGGACAAGTCGCCAGCTCATCACAGGGCTGACACATAGACACAGACAACCATTCACACTCACATTCACACCTACGCTCAATTTAGAGTCACCAGTTAACCTAACCTGCATGTCTTTGGACTGTGGGGGAAACCGGAGCACCCGGAGGAAACCCACGCGGACACGGGGAGAACATGCAAACTCCGCACAGAAAGGCCCTCGCTGGCCACGGGGCTCGAACCCAGACCTTCTTGCTGTGAGGCGACAGCGCTAACCACTACACCACCATGCCGCCCTATAACAATCCGTATCAAGCAAATAAATCATAAAAAAATATCTGGGAAAGGATCTTGAAAATGGGCGGCACGGTGGTGTAGTGGTTAACACTGTCACCTCACAGCAAGAAGGTCCGGGTTCGAGCCCCGTGGCCGGCGAGGGCTTTTCTGTGTGGAGTTTGCATGTTCTCCCCGTGTCCGCGTGGGTTTCCTCCGGGTGCTCCGGTTTCCCCCACAGTCCAAAGACATGCAGGTTAGGTTAACTGGTGACTCTAAATTGACCGTAGGTGTGAATGTGAGTGTGAATGGTTGTCTGTGTTTATGTGTCAGCCCTGTGATGACCTGGCGACTTGTCCAGGGTGTACCCCGCCTTTCGCCCGTAGTCAGCTGGGATAGGCTCCAGCTTGCCTGCGACCCTGTAGAACAGGATAAAGCGGCTACAGATAATGAGATGAGATGAGGATCTCAAAAATGACCGTCTAAATATCAAAGATTTCAATCAACTTTATTTAAGCAGGAGTAAGAGACTTGTTGAGATTAAAAATATTTTTTGCAAGCGTGTCCTGGATAAAACAGCAGCACACAACAGTTTCAAACACAAACATGAAACATTATGCCCCCCCCCCAAAAAAAAATCAATTTTTGAAACATCTACAAACAGATGTCGCTGTAGCCAAGTCATTTAAATTTTAAGTGGTTTAAAGGTAGCCTGCCTTTCAAGTGTTGGTCATAAAAAGAATTTTCCCTGACACCCAATTATTTTTGTTTAGTGGACTGAAAGCTACTGAATTCGAATCACAGACTTCCAATTTTATTTGTTTTTTTTTTAATAGGACAATTAATGAATTTAGGGCCATGTGGCCCTAAACTCTGCTATTTTTTCCTGCTTCAACATGTCGCAATTCAAGATACTACGTCATGCATCACATGGTGGGCTTTCTCTGTTCGCGCAAGGCACTGTGAGATACAAATTTGAAACAGGAGAGGAAAATGGAGGATGCGACTGAAACGTGAAAGACCGACTGCAGTCACGGAAAGCGAGAAGAAAAGACGTTATGTTGCGAAGGAAAGGAAACAAATAAATATCGGCGGTCAGCGAGCACCTCGGTGTGATCAGCTGTTCGTTTAGCGACAGAATGATGGAACTGTCAGTGCACGGTCAAAGGTAAACCTGTAGATGGCAATAATGCAACACTGGATGCCGGCTGCCGTAAAACCCAAAAGAAGAAGAAGGTAAACCTGTGCATGCGCACACGGACTTCCTCTGTCTGCTTGACTGCACGAAGCGAATGATTTCATGCACGTTATTTGCTCGGGAATCCCCTCAAATTAAAGTAGTTTTAGAATTTGAAAATCGCCTTTGCATGTAACGATGAATACTAATATTTGTAGTATATTACAAAAAAAATCACAAAAAAATGTTTATCCGTAATGATTTTATAGAGGATTTTCTGCGATAGCCCACGAGCAAAACATCGCGCCGCGATCACGTGACCGATGACGTAGTAAATTGACAAGCTAGACAGCTCACTTCCTGTACATACTGTGACTGTGAGTGACAATTCGCGGATCTACGGATTATTTCCACTGTATACGATGGTAAAAAAGTGTGTCGCGTACGGCTGTTCTAAAACCAACAAAGACGGAGTATCTCTGCATCAGTTCCCTGATCCTGATAAGAATAATGGATACGATCTCGCTGAGTGGAACCGGCAAGTAAAGCGGACGAGGGCAGACTGGCGAGGACCACTCGGTCGGTACGGTACTCCTGCTTGGAATTCCGCTGCATTATGTTCAGACCACTTCACGCCTGAGAGTTTTGAGCCAAAAAACTCTGTTGCCATTGCCTTGGGATACAAAAAGAAAGGGATTTTAAAGGATGGTGCGATTCCCACCGTTTTCAAGCGGAGACTTGATGATGACAGTCTGAGCTCCACCACCACTCACCAGTCGCCGGTGACAACGTCAACAAGACCCTCAAAAAAAAGAAGTGCCATCGAGAAAATCAATCGTCGTAAGGTTAGTCTTTCTTTCTACTTTTGTTCTGTTATTAATATTTGGTCGTCAGTTTACGAAGTCAGTTGTTTTTGTGCCGATTTCTACCGCTGTCATGATCTGTCAGAATCTGTCAATTTCAATTCAAATTGTGCCACAAAAGCTTTCTAGCAGTGTTTCTTAACTGGTGGGTCGCGACCCAAAAGTGGGTCGCGGAGGGGTCCTGGGTGGGTCGCGGAGCTGTGGTGTAAAAAAAAAATGCTAATTCATTGATTCACTAAAAAAAAGTGCAACTTTTTTCTGCGACGATTTGCAACTCTTATTTTGATAGACGATTCCAGCTCCGTGTCATCTGTTGCCATAGACGCAGAATGTTTATGCGACATAACATGCGTGTTAGTCATTTGAGTGGTGAACAACATGTTGAAACGACGGTACGACCCCGAATATTTGAAATATGGATTTAGTTGTGTTGAGGACAAAATGGTACAGAAACCCATCTGTGTGGTATGTGGTGAGACACTTGCACATGAGAGCATGAAGCCGTCGTTTTGCCTATGTTTATTGATCAGACATACAGCATATAATGGCCATGCAGATGCAAACACAGGTATTATTATAATAATAATAATAATAGTTATTATTACATATTATGGTTATATTTTGAGAATTACATTAAATTGACTTGAACGCTAAAAAAATTGGGTCGCGACCTAATGACCATGGAAAATTGTGGGTCCCAAGACTGTTCCAGTTAAGAACCACTGCTTTCTAGCATTGTGTCTAGACACTAGTGCTTATTTTCTTCAAATTTCTTTTATTTTCTAGCTCATCAACACGCTAATTTCTCCATCTCAAGAAGAAAATGTGCAAACTCCAAGCACAAGTTCCTCTGCTGGCATTGAGGAAGAGCCTCTGTCATAACGCCTCATAAAGTAACGCTGTCATAATGGACGTTATAACGCGTCCATCGTTTCAAAATACGATATTAATAGAGGCAGTTGGCATTCGATGTGTCCATATAGTATATTGTCGGATGTAACAGTGAATTTGTTGACGTTTCAACCCACGAAAACTGACAGCTGCAGTCATTTCCGTGTTGTTGGAAAGGCCGCTTGAACGCCATCGGTTCGCCCCAAATATACTGCCGATCACGACGCACATTTCGGCCCAGACCTCTGATTTAGTAGAAAAAATGTTGTGCATCGACTCACCTCGACTGGAACACGATTCACTTTCGTCTTCAGACGCAATTTCGTCTGAATAATTCACTCATTTCGCTTGTGTTTATACTGGATGCTGCCATCCTGGTCAATTTACTACGTCATCGGTCACGTGACTCCCGACTGGGATTTCCAGGAAATGCTTCCTAGAAGCTCGGTTTTGTCGCTCAAATACACCCCTTTGATGGGGAAATTTTTTATTTTTAATTTGCATACACTGAATATATACCCTTATACTACATTTTCATCAATAGTGGGTTCTAAAATTCTAGAACTACTTTAAATAACTTCCCAGCCACGGAATGGCCTGTTTTTATTTAGATATTGCAGAAGTAAACATGCATCACAATGACTACATTTCAGAGGGAACTAAATTTCACCGATTTTATGAAATCAAAAAGCCGTCTCGCTTTAACATTTAAGTGAATAGAAAGCGTTTTAAAACGATTTTTGTGTTAAAAAAAACTGACTTGAAAATTTTGATTCGCATCCTAACCAAGAATCTTTGGAATGACCAACTAGCTTACCTCAATGACGGGGGGAAAAAACAGGCCTTGCTTACGACTGAATTTGTCAGTTGCCTATTATGTAGTTTGATTAAAAAAAGAGATTGCTTTTTACGAGGCATGCTTGAAGAACATAAGAGCGCCGTCATCCGAAAAGCCACAAAATATCAAATTTTGTGCTCCAATAGTAAGCCGTTGGGGGGGGGACAAAACTTGCAGTATTTGTATTATAGTAACACTTTGAAATAGAACAAATGCGCAATTACAGTGTTGACTCCACAAAGTAATCTTTCAGATTGGCGTGTTCTCTTTCAACTGAGAACACATACTGTTTTGAAACAGACAACCTTTATCGCTTTACTGTGATGTTATCTGATCGTATTTGTGACGGCAGAAAAGTACGCATGGTTATCTCTGTACTTCTCATTCTGTGGTAATGAACTTCAAGAAAAGAATATGTTTCTGTTGGAGTGACCACCAGAGGAAGTCCAAGGCTCAGTTTGATTGAGTTTGATTGGCCTGAGAGTTCTCATTTAGGTCTCGGAATTGGGCCATGTCCATCGGCTACTAATCCAGTGGGTCTTTTAAATGGTGTCCTTTTTCATCCTCGTCTTTTTTGTTCGCCTAACTCATCCCGACCCATTCAGCTGGCCTATTGTGCCCTGCCTGCTCTTGCATTTCATTTGCAGCAGGCTTTTGTCTGAAGAATAAGCAGGACGCATTGAGTTCGCCTTTTGTCTTAAACACGAATGACTTCACTCCGCTACTTTGGCTCGTTTTGCATGAAGGTTAAAAGCAACAAAGACTTTTAAATTATGTCACAATTATCAGATAAGTGATGTGAAGGACTCCAATTAAAGGCACTCATGTGCTAAGAAAAAAGGGGAGGGGGGGGTTTTCCAGCTTTTATTTTTCTTTTCTTTTGGAAATGAGCTTTACTTTTTTGACGATGAAGTGTCATGTATTGATTAGCGCACTGAACGCAATCCGTGCCATTTTGGTTTTGAGAGATTCCTTTTACTATCTTTTCGTCTGAACTTCTTTTGTCTTTTCAAAACGACGCAATAGAAATTGCCAGAACCAGAAAACACCCATTTACTAATCAAACTTTGGACAGGGGTAATTAATTCTTTGAAATCAGCCCATTAATTTGCATAATAAAGGTAGTATAATTATGACTTCTGTTAATCGAGCCCAAAAATGTAATTAGAGCTTTAGTCAGAATTACAACAGCGCTGTGGTTTCTGAAAGCTGTTTCAGAGGAGCGCAGAAGTCTGTTGCTTTGGGATAGAAATACAGAGCAAAAATTGCATTAGGAAGTACAAAACGTTTCCTTTACCCCAGTCTCGAGAAAACATGCTGCTGGAATGATGGTGCTTCTAATCTGCAAAACACAGAGCACCAGCTAGCGTGGTCTCTACTATGTCACCAGACACCGGGTGCACATATTCCATTTTTTAAATATTGCTTGACCTTGTACTGCTTCCACAGAAATAAAGCCTGCATTAACAGAACAATGTTACCTCGGCTTGTGCAACAGAACAATTTAATTACTCCGACGTGATCTTACATGGTCATGATATTTAGGGGAGAGTGGGGACAGGGGAGACTCGGGACAGTTTGTCTCATCTCATCATCTCTAGCCGCTTTATCCTTCTACAGGGTCGCAGGCAAGCTGGAGCCTATCCCAGCTGACTACGGGCGAAAGGCGGGGTACACCCTGGACAAGTCGCCAGGTCATCACAGGGCTGACACATAGACACAGACAACCATTCACACTCACGGGGTCAATTTAGAGTCACCAGTCAACCTAACCTGCATGTCTTTGGACTGTGGGGGAAACCGGAGCACCCGGAGGAAACCCACGCGGACACGGGGAGAACATGCAAACTCCGCACAGAAAGGCCCTCGCCGGCCCCGGGGCTTGAACCCAGGACCTTCTTGCTGTGAGGCGACAGCACTAACCACTACACCACCGTGCCGCCCGGGACAGTTTGTATTCCCGTAAATTAATTCCAACCAATCAGGTTTTAGATTACATCAGAAGTTAGATGTTGCCCCTTAGAGCAGGGGTGTCAAACCTGATCCATAAAGGGCCGTGTGGCTGTAGGTTTTCATTCCAGCCATGCAGCAGCACACCTGACTTGGCTCATTCAATCAACTGAACTGTCTTCACACAGTCAAATACTTGCAGCCACACCCACCCTTGATTAAAGGGTGGGTGTGTCAGTTGATTGAATAAGCCAAATCAGGGTGCTGCTGCATGGCTGGAATGAAAACCTGCAGCCACACGGCCCTTTATGGATCAGGTTTGACACCCCTGCCTTAGAGTAATCTGCTTCCTTTGGAGCCATAAAGCTGGGCACTGCAGTAAGGTTTGTGCAGTTCAATATTTTTGTTGACCAAAACTTATACTGTATTTTCTACTTCGCCTCCACCTCCATTCTATAGTGTAATGTATGCTGGTGAATTTGGGATTTGTTAGGAATTAAAGTGCGTAGCTTAGAGTTAGCATATATAGCAGGGGTATTCAATTAAAAGTCACTGAGGTCCAGTTATTAAATTTTGTCCAAGTAGAAAGTCCGAACCGAAGTCCAGCTTGTGTCTTATAGCCTTCCCCTATGTCCACATTTTCATATGGTTTCAACAATATTTATTGTTCATTTCCAATGCAGGAAATGAACTGAGTGCACAACTATCTCTTTTACCATAAATAAAAGTAGTCCCAGGAAAATAAATTCAAGGCCTTTATTTCAGATTAAAGAAAACAGAAACCTCAGAATAAAATACATAAAAAAGTGCAAACAGAGTGGAATAACTCCTTTTTCTCTTAAATTAAAGAGGTCCCAACCTGAAGAATTGAAGGCCTACACTTCAAGTAAAAAAGTCAACTCAGAAAACATGAACTAAAAAGTGCAAACAGAGCATTGACTTCTAGAGCATTGACTTCAATCGATTGAAATTTCAAGAATCGATCCGATTCCGATTCTGAAGATTAAGAATCGATTCTTTTCGATTTTTTTTGGATTAAGAATCGATTCTTTTCGATTCTTTAAAATTCTATCCGATCCGATTCAGGTTAGTGTTCTTTAAAAAAAAAAAAATCTTTAATTTCATGACTATGTCGCAGTGGCGTGCAGACAGGGTTTTTTTTTTTCAGGGAAGCCAGAAATAAAGAACTATCTATTTATTTTCTATTTTTGTTAACTACTTTTAACTTTTAAAACATTCAGGGGATGAACGAATGCATTGTGACTTCAAACAATATTGTTGCCAACCTACATACTCAGAATGGACGAGGAACGCAAAAATTTTAACAGCAAATCATAAGTATTTGTATTTACTGATGGCTGTAAGACTGGTTAAAATGGTAAGGGTCAATCCACCTCCAGCTGGGACACCAACCAATGCATTATTTGACAATAAGAATTCACCCAAAAGCTGTTGCAACCAAATGCATTATTTTTATTAATCAATATAAAAAAGACCTCTCAATCAATGTAACATGAAACATAAGAAACTGTAAATAAGAACATAAATAACCTGTAAATACAAAAGAACATAACATAAATAAGAACATAAGAGCCTTTCACACGTTCCTTTACAGACTGATACATGTTGGGTAGTACGTCTTAGGACAATCGTTTGCGACTCACCATAGCATAATATGGTTCCACGACATTCATAAGCCGCCTGAAGCCCTCATTTTCAATGACGGAGTACGGCCGCATGTCTTTACAGACAAATTCCGCAATCGCCATGGTTATGCTATGAGATCGTGCTGAATTGGCTGGCAGTGTTAAACTTTCTTTCAGCTTCATTTGCTGTCCTGTTTGTCCTATGGACAGCTTGATCCCCGGGTGATGTCGTTGCAAGTGCTTGTTCAAGTTCGTCGTATTTCCAAAATACTTCACTTTGATTTGACACAACTTGCAAACGGCATTGGTTTTGTCGAGCGCATCTGTGTCTTTTTCTTTTCGGAACCCGAAATATCTCCAGACTGGAGCCTTGAGAGACGGTGGTGTTTTCAGAAAGTTTTCGCTAACTCTATCACTACTCTCCGACGCCATGTTTGTTTGAGGTCATACACTGCGGGGTCACACACCGAGTGCGCCTGCGAGAATTCGATGACGTGACGGGGGTCACTGGGGGAAATGTTCGTGGTGGAAAAAATGTACTAAAAATTAAAATTAAAATTAAAAAAATCGATCTTTGAACGTACGAATCGATCCTAAGTAATTCATATGTGAATCGATCCAGAATCGGAAAATCGATTTTTTGAACACAGGCCTATTGACTTCACATTTTCTCTTCTTTGTTCTTAAAATAAGGAGGTCCCAGCCTAAAAAAATGAGGGCCTACTTTTCAAGAAAAAAAGTCCACATCTTCAGAAAACAAGTGGCTTTTTGGGGGGGAAGTGCAAACAGAACATTTTTCTTTGAACTTTTCTCTTTTAATTCTTCTTTTTCTTCTTTTACTCTTCTTAATGAGAAAAACAGGCATGTGGCTGACCTGCCAGTAATTTAAATCTTGGTTGGAGTGCCATTCTCATGCAGATATGTAGGTGTTCATTGTTGAGCCTAGAACGGTACTTTTTGACAATGTTCATAGTGGAAAAAGCTGACTCACAGCTGTAAGTTGATCCAAACATAGTCAAGGTGTGCAGTGCTCCTTTGGTTAGACCAGGGAACACACTCCAATGTGTTTATGTTGCCCCAAAATCCACGCTACTTTTAAGGAACATTCGTTTGCACGTTGCTGGGCTGTAAATATATGTGTGATGAGTCGGGTAGACCTGTCATACTGTGCTTGCAGTTTGGTTATTTTGCGTGCCCTCAGCTCGGACTTCAGGGGATAACTTTGCTCAAAAGAGCTGTGCTTCGTTTCGTAGTGGCGCTTCACGTTGCCGCTTTTAATTAATGCCACGTTTTCGGAGCATATGAGGCACACTGGTTTTGAACTGCTCGCCGGAAGAATGAACATATATTTCTCCGTCCATTCATCTTTAAAACAACGATTTTCCTTGTCTACTTTCCGCCGCCTTTTGGAGCAAGCCATGTTGTCTCGGTCGGCTGTCTCTGAACTTAACTCTCTTCCTCTCTGATTGTTGCTGTGCTGTGGCACGCTGGGTAAACTAACAATTTTATTGGCTCAACTGAGTGAAGCTATTGTCGTATTAACTGGAGTAGCAGCGCCCGCTGTCAATAGCCACGACTGTCCAAAATAATGCTTCATGAAAATTACTTAATCTCGTGAATTTACCATTGGTCACGGGTCCGGACAGAACCATCACTGGGTCCGGATCCGGACCGAGGTCCGCCATTTGGTGATGCCTGATATATAGTATTATTTATAAAACTTAAATTCTGGGGGGGGGGCACGGTGGCATAGTGGTTAGCTCTGTCGCCTCACAGCAAGAAGGTCCGGGTTCGAGCCCCATGGCCGGCGAGGGCCTTTCTGTATGGAGTATGCATGTTCTCCCCGTGTCCGCGTGGGTTTCCTCCGGGTGCTCCGGTTTCCCCCACAGTCCAAAGACATACAGGTTAGGTTAACTGGTGACTCTAAATTGACCGTAGGTGTGAATGTGAGTGTGAATGGTTGTCTGTGTCTATGTGTCAGCCCTGTGATGACCTGGCGACTTGTCCAGGGTGTACCCCGCCTTTCGCCCGTAGTCAGCTGGGATAGGCTCCAGCTTGCCTGCGACCCTGTAGAACAGGATAAAGCGGCTAGAGATAATGAGATGAGATGAAATTCTGGGGGGAGATAAAAAAACATTTAAGGATTTTTTTTTCCCAAAATGGCCTGATAGGGAGAGTTGGGACAGTTCATCATGTTACAGGTTCATTCTTGTGGTTTAGAAATATAAAACTGTTTAAAATTTCTGTTAAAAATGTGGATGTGTCTCTGCATGAGGATTAAGTTTATTTCATTCCTTCTTGAGAATGGAACTGTTTTGTCTCGTCAGGTTTTGCGTAAACTGACATTTTTCTATCGCTGTACCAGCATTGTGTGTTCATACAGTTCGTACAGTATGTTACAATTTCTGATCATGAATAAAAATTAAACATGTAGGCCTAGATATTTTATTTTTGTTGTCCCAAGTCCCCCAACACAATCTCCCATGTCTCCCTGAAAAAAAAAATAATGAGAGAAAGAAAAAGTGAAGCCAGTATAGAGGATGTGACAAACTGAGAAACTAATGTTGTGGTAAGAGGGTATTGTACTGTAAATCCTCTCTAATGCAATATGAATGTGATGCAACCTGCAAATAATTTCACACGATCTATAAAAGCTGAAAATTTGTCCCAAGTCTCCGCTACTCTGATTATAGATTATACACAGCATTATATTAATTGTGCAAGTTTGCCACTGATATCTTGCATTGACTCTATTTAATTGTAGTAACACTGTGAATTTTTGAAATCACTTATAAATTTTCCAACCTGGTGAGTTTTCACAATTGCCACTGCCAGCAAGCAGTTCCCGACCTACTCTCCATCCCCAACCCACGACAGGTGCCATCGCCAACTCCAGAAAGTAAGATAGAAGCAACAAGAGGGCAGAAAGTACCTGGGCTAGTTTTCATACAGTATGTGTGTAATAGGCATAACCAATAAAAATAAATAAATAAATAATAATAATAATAATACAGAAACTTGCTGCTGCAGTGATGTCTGAATTGTTTACATGCAAACCTAACGAGGTTTTACTGAGATTTTTTTTTTCATGTGTGTCATCTTTTATCTGTTCTGGATGATTAAATCATTAATCGAGACTTTTTAATGGCAAATCGCAACTGGGGAAAAATCAATATCATGCAAACCTAGTGTTAGAGCTGTTGTGAGCTCGAACAAAAAAAAAAAAAAAGAAAAAAAGTCAGACAATGCCACTTGATACCTTGGGACTACTTTGATCGATTTTAAATAATCAACCACTTTATTTGTTTCATGGTGCCAATTAACCGGCACCATTATTCAGAGGATGAACTACACTGCATTGAAAGTAAATTAGAAGGTACTCTGGCGTGGTGACAGGAATCGGCTCTGTCAGTGTGGATCACTGTTCGGTGTTACGTTAAGCATTAAATGCTTCAAAAAAAAAAAATGTCTTATCCATTCAGGATGTGCAGGTGAGTGTGCCAACGCTGCTTTTGGTGAATTTGCATGACTAGATTGTTGTGGTTGGAAAGAAAAGTCGTACCGAGGCTCTTTTTAAAAGAAGACGCAGAGCTTCGTGATGCGAGGAGACAGCTGCTGTTGCGTAACTCCACACATTTCACTTCAAATATGAGCTCAGCAGTGAGTAAATGAAGTGCTGCCATTTGTATTTCTGCCTGTGTGTCTATGGATGTGTCTTTCTCTGGGTGACCATGAGGCCTCGGAGGATTGGCTTTGGACTCTTTTGGCCATAATCCTATCTCCGTAGCACATCCGTGACTTCAGTCTGCTCAGGGGTGAATGTGGAGCATCGCTAATTCAAGCAGAATTTGAGCCTCTTCGTTTTCTCTCTCTCTCTCTCTCTCTCTTTATGCATGAGCACCGCTGGGAGTGCGGTGTGGTCTGGGCTTGGAAAAAAAAAAAAAAAACAACCTCAGACCTACTGCTGGCTCCGGAGGATGCTGTCACTTTTCCAGCTTTTCATTCTGACCAGGAGGTCTCGCCCTCAAATTACCAGGTGCCAGTCATAGCCTTTTCATTTAGTCCAGCTTGGATACTCCTATGTTGCCTAAAACTATTTATAAATATAGTAACTGACAGAAATAATAATCATCCACTTCCCATTTCTCCTGCTGGTTGCCTGACCCTTCACAATTCCATGTTTCACAGCTGGACTCATTTTTTTTTTTACGCTCTCAGGTAGCGGGTGATAAATAATGAAACGTAAAAAATAAATGCAACTGTTGGATTGATGGATGGTTTGCCCAAAAAGCAAGTGCCTTGATGAATGGTGCAAAAATAAACCAGTGGTTTGATTAAAGCTCATTTATTTGCTTTATTCACCATTTGTTATGCACTGTCGCCATTTATCATATCACTATGAGTAATATGTCATTGAAAAATTCACGACACACTGACAGCTTATACGTTATATTTTATACTTTGGGTACATTTTCGATGAGTGCAAATAATCAGGAGCTTGCAGACATCAACGCTGCGCTCAACATCTGGACTAAAAGTGCTTTCAGAGATGATTCAGATGAATAACCTGAAAAATTCACTTTTATCTGGGGAAAAAAAAAAAAAAACAAAATAAAAACAGCATAGCAAGTAGCCATATTTGTTCGTTCTAACGCTGCAACTAGTTTCATGTGTGAAAGTGTGTCCTAATAGTGTTGGTACAATTTAAAATCACTCTCGGCTGCTCCTGACATGCTCCTGCTTTTTTTTTTTTTTTAATGAGACAGAATGACAATAATCCAGCAGCAGATGTGGAGCTTTGATCACCTGTAAGAGTAATTGACGCAAAGGCTTGAAACTGTATTGGCACTGAATAGCCAGGAGTATCTAAAAGGTGTGTGTGTGTGTGTTCACTTTTTATCTGATTAAATCCATAGAGATCTAAAAAGTGCATGTAGTTATGTCTCGGGTTCTCACTCTATGGTGAATGAGTTACTCAAAAGAATTTGTTTCAGTTTGAGGTCGATCAGTCGATGCATAAATCGTTATTATATGGCCTGCGAGAATTCTTGACGAAAACCACGTGGTATAAAAGCTGGAGAGACGTGACTGTCTTCATTTCTCGTTTGGATTACATTTTATGGATGAAAAGCCATGAAAGTTAAATCATGTGAATGATCATTCAGGGCTAACAGGGCATGGAAGTACCATGAACTCAGTCAAAATGATATGAATTTGCATGAAGTGCATTCAGTGATAATTCTCATTCGAGAAGAATGAAATTACACTCTGGCACTCTGACACACACTACGGCGTGTCTGGTCTGTATTAGACTGGACTTTTTTTTTTTTGAAAAGACGTATGTTTTGGCAACATGATATGATGTAGATGTGTACATGTAGGTTGCACACTGTATACTGTATGTTACGTACATGCTACACTGCTAATCAAAGGTTACTGGAAGCAGTCTTTTCTTCTCTGCCTAAGCCATTACTTTCTTCTCGATACGCAGACTATTAAAATTCCAAAATCTGATTCAAATTTTGCACTAACCTCTTGGCTTCATATTTTATTACAGTGGACCCATTATAGGTCATTAAATAATTCAATAAACACAATGTGATCAATTACCTAAATATTTGTATTCAAGGACGACTTCTTTGTTCGCTCTCGGATTATAATCGGACGCTAAATGAACACTTTGTCTTCCCGTTGATATTCGACAGTGCAGTCATTAAATGCAAGACAAATATATCCTCAAATTAAAGTGATCCAGATTGGCCTTTTCTAAATAAATTTTAAAAAAAAAATTACAAACATTTCTCAGTTCACTTACAGCCATTCATTCTTAGATTTCTAATTCTACAGGATTTAACTACAAGTTAAGTTTGAATTTTTTCGATTTAAAGTTAGAAAAAAAAAGAAAAAAGATAACATCTGACCATGAAATGCTAATACAGCATGTTCTGTATCTTGTATATAATTTATCCACATTCACTGGATATAAGCAATCACGCGCTCTGATTGGCTACTCTACTACTAGGCTATCAGCTCATATACCGTGAGTAGAGAAAAACAAAATGGCGAAGCGTGTTGCTGAACCAACCGAGGACGGAATAAAAACTCGACTCGAAAACAAAACCCCCAAAAAATACAAAAAAGCAACAAAATATGGAATGAAAGTATTTGATGGTAAGAATGTGTCTTTTTTAAAATTTTTCAAGAATTATTATTATAGCATTTTTCACAAATTGCTACTGTCATTTCGTCGGTTTGCTTACATTCGAAGCGGAAATTATTTTGTCGGACGTTTTGGATAAAGTTTTTATTTATTGAGTTTGCAAAAAATAAAAATGCTCTGTTTCTCAAAATCCAGTGAATGGGGATGGAATAAAATAGTTATTCTACTCAATCTTATCGTACATGGCTTATAGCCAACTATGTGTATGTGTATCATTTCCCCCCCATTCACACCATTCTTTGTAAACTCTTGTGTGTGAAAACCCTAGGAGATCAGCAGTTTCTGAAACGCTCAAAACAATCCTTTTGCCAAGTATTGCCATTGCCTGTCCACTGGTGTGAAGCCTATTACAAAATCCAACATCTGGTCATTACACTTGCATAAGCAAGAGGATTAAGCTCGCATCTTGGCCAGGATTTTTTTCTGGAAAAAAAAAGAAGCTATATTTCAGTTTGATTCTGCTAGTAAGATAAACGAAAATAAATGAATTTAGGTATACTGACTCTAGCAGGTTGTAGGACACCGATAGTTTAACGTGCACACTCTGAGGATTTCTCATGGGTTGCTTGAGTGATGAGGAATCTTTGCTTTTTATAGAAAGAGGTTTTATTTAGAATCCTCTCTGAAAGGGAAATATCCTGCTGTTGAGTTCTACCTCGACCTTTTTAGTGATCTGAAAGAGGAACAAAGAAAAAAAAGAGGCGTCTTTCGAAAAGACTGTAGTGTATGTAAAGTCAGCTTAATAACTCAACATGCTGAACTAACTATAATGCATGAACCATGTTCGAACCATAAAGCCAGATGTGCTTCACGTCATACCATAGTGAGGTTTGAGCTATTCAAAGATCACAAACCTCCCTCACAAGTCTTTTCTTCCTGTTGTCCCCCAACCTCTTATTCCAGCCATTGTAAAGGTGCGAACTTGCCTGGGAAATCATTGTGGCTTCTAAATGGTAACGTTCCATGAATGCCTGTCACTCTGTACTATGTAGTCGATTATACATGGCCCTTTCAAAACCGACAATAGAAGTGGAGGATGGAGAGTACAAAGGGAAAAAAAAAAGAGCTGGCAATTCCCTAAACTCATGGTGCCATGCAAGTATGAACAGAAAAGCAAATTAGTGTGAAGCTTATACCGTACTATACGTTCGCTAAGCTCCTTTCCTTCTTATGTCAAAGTAATCTGGCAAGTTTGATTAAAATGTCCTCCAGTAACGCATGTAAAGTGAGAACAACACCTTCACAACGCCTGCAGCTCATTTTCCAGTAGGCTGCATCAGAGAAGCTCTTCGAGAGCAAGGAAGAAAGCCAGACCTGGATTGGAGATGTTCTGGAGAGCCAATCGACAAACAATCTGTGCTAAAAGCACTCGCTGGAGATTGTAAGCTCGCGTGCAGCTCTGTGCTGTGTCAAACGCTGAGAGCTGGAAGACATAATCGTGGTAATGAGCGCAAATGCCAGACGTCATGATGAGACAGAGTGGCCATGGCCTCGCCGCTGGGCTCCGTCCCCCTTCTTCTGGCACATTCGTCATACAGCCTGCCTTTCATCTCAGCAGATCACGCAACAACACAATGTTACAATTAGCATGCTGATTAGCACCTGCCCTGGCTCATGGGGAAAGACAGGGGCTAATGACAATGTGGGCCGGCGCTGTGTGCCATGTTTGTGGGTAAATATCAGATGCTCTGTATTCAGCGTGTGGGCTTTTGTGGCACCAATGCTAAGAGGGATCGCGACGGAAGCAGGCGTAGTGGACGTGATCACCTTTCATTATTGCGTCTGTAAAATTACAGCTGGAAACAATGAGCATCAAAGCGCTCTGATCATCCGATATCTGATTTAATGAGGAGCTTTCTGTGAAATTAACGCTCTCTAGCACTCACTGATGATGCCGCATGCTTGTCAGGCATATGGCAGACATGAGCTGAGCTCTTTTGTCAAAATATAGCTTAAGAACCGAAGGCAATAACAAACCACTATGAGCCTCTGATAGAGTTTTCTGAGCTTTTCAAGTTCGCCAAATTTAGGTGTGATGGCCAGGCTATCTGTTACAAGAGAGCTGTTGCATAACCAACCTTGCTGTTGCCTACAGATCAATAGGTGGTCAATTTCTTCGCAGGGAGAACGCATCGATTGGGTTCTTTTACACCGTACAACCTTTAATCTCCTGAAATGTCCCTGATGTCCCCCCCCCCCGGCGCTTTGAACATGCTTTTACACCGGCCCATGCAGAAAGCACGGATGAAGTTAAACTACGGCGGAAATCTATCCCAACACGAACAATTCATCTGCTCCTGGCTAAAGGGCAAAGAGATAAGCATGAAAGATGCTTCATTGCTTTCTCAGAGCAATTACCTTGGAAAAAAAAAATCTATAATAAATACTAGAATGTCCAAACCTTTTCTTACTCCAAGAAACTATATAGCATTTCAAAAGCATTACTGCTTTAATGTGTGGTTCTACATTATCTACGTACACACACACACAAAACGATGGCCATTTGAAACATCTCTTGGCCACAACAATACTGTTTGTATAGCCCATGCCCTCTCTTTGGATAAAAGCAGGTAATCGTTTACAAGAATGAATAGAATATACTCTTTTCAGGTGGCCACAAATCCATAACAAGGACACCTCAAGAAAAATGCCTGCAATTTGACAAAAGCAGGAAACATAAGAATTACCTTGAAACACCTTTAACCATCCTGTTTACAGTGACCATGACAGCACAGGAAAAGGTCATTACTTTCGACAATTATGAAATACTCATTAAAGCCCTGATGATGGCCTTCTAATTACACTAATGCTGATTGTGTGGACTCAGCATGCAGTACAGAGTCATGATTATTCATCATTTCCAATGTCAGCATGTGTTTAACCAGAATTTCTCCCCTTTCTGTATAGGCAGAGCTCATACTGATTAAAATCTGAGTGCACCAGAACCCCAAGGTTGATTTTGCTGATCCAGGGTTCTCCAGAAAATCTGAAGTAGCCGGCTAAAAAAAAAAAAAAAAAGTAGTACTCAGCTCTGGAATTTGCGGCGGCAAATCCACCGCAGCGTGCCAATGGCGTGCTAATGCTGGGGGGTCTGGGGGTATGCCCTTCCAGAAAATTAAAAAATTTACATGCCTTCTGGTGCATTCTCAGTTAATAAATTACTAACCATTTCCCTGTAAAATACCTGCAAAATATGTATGAAATTTCCCTCCAGATGTGTGTGTGCTTGGCTTTCTCAGTTCCCCTCTGTAGTACGCTGCCTGGCTCTGTAGCATAACTACATGGTGTAACATAACTACGTATGCTATGGCGTGGTCACGTGGTCCGGCTCAGCCAATCAGAGCGTGAGAATCGATCAACAAATATGGCGTCGCTTTGAGTCATGACACTGACCGAATTGTAGACAATTTCATGGTGGAATAATTGGATTTGTGGCAAATTATGGGCAGCGGATACGATATGAATCACTTGAACATTGAAAGGCAATATTTTTTGGGTTTTTTTCTGGGATCGAGTAGACCATCTGTATAGGTGGAGAAAACTAGTCTGGCTAACGCGACTGCAAAGCTCTACGAGCTATTGGTCTGGCCAAGATATTAAGCCCATCCGTTTCCCAGAGCCCGTGGTTGACCCGCCTCCCTGAAATGCCTCAGTTTGCTACTGGTCAAAGCCAGAAAAGGCTGTGACGAAGCTTAAACCAATCACATCACTCTTTCCTCTAACGTATGTGACGCGACGGGGCTAACTGGTAGATTAAACTCTTACCGAAGCCGGTCGGGAGCAAGGCGTAAACGTCCTTCCTTTCAATAAATACCTCCAGGGCTGCTCTTTGCTCCGTTTTCAATGAGAACTTCCCATTGAATGCTTTCAATACAGCATCTATGCGTAATAGATGCGGAAGCGTGAATGAAGCGCTTCCGGCATAGATTTTGTAAACAATCTATGGCTTCCGGTCGCAGTTCTACTACGTCACTGCCTTGAACACGCCTCTACCCAGGGCCGTTGGAGATGCTCAAAGTTGATTGGTTCCCGATTTTTCGGGAGCTTGGAAGAGCTGTAGATAGCTTGCCTGGCCAGACTAAGCTCGCAACAGGCCCTCGTGTTGCATCACGCTTAGGATGGGCGGGCCCAGGCTAGGAGAAAACCACTGGTCGCCAGCGCTTGTGGACATCTCTGCTTGTCTCCCTGCTTTTTTTCAAAACGGCACTCTAAAATGGTCTCTTTGTGTCTGAACAACCCAACCAGACCCAAATAATAGCTTTAAAATGCGATGTGAAGAAAGAGCACCACACCTCATAGCCAAAACCCTGGCCAATGTCTTGCTGACTTTTTGTCAACCATGACGTTCGATCTGATCATATACGTTACATTGCATTTACATTACAGGCAGTTAGCAGATGCTCTTATCCAGAGTGATGTACAAGATATCCAGAGCAGCCTGGGGAGCAGTTGGGGGTTAGATGCCTAGCTCAAGGGCACTTCAGCCAGTCCTGCTGGTCCTGAGAATTGAACCGGCAACCTTTTGGTCCCAAAATCTACTTCTCTAACCATTAGGCCATGGCTTCCCCGTATACTCTTTTGTTTCTGTTAGTTCATTAACATACACTATTACATTATCTTCGCTTCCTTTTTTTAGTATAGTATAGACTTCTCTGTGAAATGTCCTATACAGTTCTGAAGCATCACTAAATCGGAAAGTTTTACCAGTCACCCATGCGAAGTCTCAAGCATTTTGCAAATGGAACATTGCAAATTTCTTCCTATTTGTTAAAGAAACAGATGCCCCTTTGCTGGAGTCACTAAATTACCCAGGACCTCATTAATAACACTTAGCAGCATGCTTCACTAATCCCAAGGAAAAATATCAGACTTCTGTTTCTTCAGCAACCCGAGCATTGCTATTTCAACCGGAGAGAAGACATGCACCAAGTGGGCCAGGATAATTTGCTCATTACCTCACAATCTCACAAATCTATAAAACTTTGCCTCTGATGACTCTGAAAAGGTTTACTTTCTGCCTTCTATTTCCTTTTCCTGCTCTGCTGTTCCTCTCCCCAGTCCCCATCTGCTGAGAATACATAAGCAGCATGCATTATTTAGCATTATATAACAATTAAGAAAGAGGGTGCTAAGTGGTTGACTTTAATGATCCATAAAATCATTTTTAGTGAGAATGCATATTATCACAGCAGTGATGCACTGGACAAAAAGTGAAGCTTTAATGTACTTTATTAGTTGGCACAAACTGCAGCACATTAGCTGGGTATTCATTTTGACTTGGTGGAGAGACTTCTCAAAAACAAGATCGCGGAACTTTGTTTAAACAACGTCAAAATGACATTTTTTGCTCTCCGTTCAGGGATCATTACAATCACAGTATGTGCGTTTTATTTATTTTTTTTTTTTTTGCATTACTTCATGTTGTCAAATTCCTGTTTCTGATTGGGCTGACTGAAGGTGTGATTTATTTCCTATATCTGCTGCTCTGACACTAGTACGAACACTTCCCAATGGGGAAGCCATGGTTTAATGGTTAGAGAAGCAGCTTTGGGACCAAAAGGTTGTTGGTTTGATTCCCTGGACCAGCAGGAATGGCTGAAGTGCCCTTGAGTAAGGCATCTAACCCCTACCTGCTCCCCAGGCTGCTTTGGGTATGTTGCATGTTACTCTGGATAAGAGCATCTGCAAAATCCAATTAATGTAGTTCTGGGTACAGTGTTTATATATTACAAGGACGGATCCAGCCCAAGAATCTGACAGACGAACATTTGCAGAAATGTTTTCACTAAATTTGCCAGATCGCTATGGGTTTGCACAGGGGCGTAGAGCACACCGAGCCCTTTCAGAAGAGGGTAGCCACGGCCTGCTACTACCGCGGCTCAGCCCGCTATTCGCCCCCGAAGCCCCGCGTGAGCACGGCTCGAAGAAAACTTTAATATGAGCCCTGGCTCCAGCCGCACGTGCATGCACAGATTTAAAAATTCATAATTTGGCCACCGAAAACCGTAGCCCCACCAATCTTTACAGGCACCTCCCTCTCCCCGAGACCTTTCAAAACAGCCCAGGCTCGGCCTGCTACAACCGCAGCTTGGCCTGCTATTCACAGTGAATTTCGACCTCTTTCTGGAGCGTTTTTATTGGTTTGACCTAGATTCTTTGTCTCAGGTCATGCTATACAAAGCATCGTGAGAATACAGGTAATTAGGTGAAGTAAGCATCAGCGCTTACCACAGGTGGTTGGATCCTGAACCATTGGTTTGTTGGTTGAGTACGACTATAGCCCATGTAGCCGGCTAGCGGTAAAGTAAACAAACGCCCCGTGACCGATTCCAAGTGGTGCATGTGCATCAGTTGCATCGGTCTTGATCCGTCCCTGCATCTAAGGTTAATATGCTCCTTCTACTAATTCAGTTCAATTTTAGTTGTATAGTCCTTTTACCAGTGGGTATTAGAAATATATAAATTCCAAATATGATTTTTTTTTCAATTTATAAATTTATCCCTAATAAGCAAACCAAAGGTGACGACAGCAAGGAAAAAACTCCCCGAGAAGTCATGAGGAACCTTGAGAGGAACCAGACTCAAAAAGGAACCCAGTCTCATCTGGGTGACGCTGGATAGTGAAATTGTAAATCATTTCTCTTCTATAACTGTATACTATACAGTCAAATATAGTGAAAATGTGTAAACATGAACTTATGAGCAACTTGAGTGTGAGTCATTTCTGAATCCATTCTCATTTTAATTTAAAGTCTACTGTATCGAACTGAAGTTCTTAACTGTCCAATGATCGAAACTTGAGTGAAAATTGTTCTAATAATTCACTGTTTCTACAGTGACAACATACACAGAGACTTGCATGGGACTTTGCTCTATATATTGATGAAAAAAACGGTGTATTCATGATATGGTGACGTTTGTATTTTTGTTTAGCCTTTTTTAGAAGGCGTCTCCTGTGTCAGTACTTTGTAAAAGTCGGAGGTGAAGCACAAACTTGAAACTTCACACTGAAAAACCTTTTTTTCCAAAACTGAAAAGTCTTCAAGATGGATGGCATTGCGCTTTGCAGTTTCTTGATAGCACGACAAGCAGCGTTTATTTTTGTTCTCCCAAATTTCCCTTTGGGGTTCCCAAAGATCCATCCATCCTTCTTATTAAAACTGAGGCTGGTGAGCAAATGACTGTTTATAGCTGCTCAGGAAGCGATAACAGGAAATAACCTCAGACATTCCACAACATCAAATGTAACTATAAATGGATAAAAAGTATGGTGTGTCATTTTTTATTTGGAAAAAAAAAATCTCGTTGATAAACTGCTGTAAGAAAAGTCTTCAGGACCCACTGTTTCTGGAGAATAATCAACATTGGGGTGGAAACAGTAATCTTGACACCACACAGCCATTGATTATTTTCCTGTAACAGCGCACCCTGTTGTGTTTTATTTCTTACCTAACAGCTGCATTTCGAGTGGAAATACATCTAATTATGGTGCTGCTGACAGGATTTCCTGTTTGCTGTGAACCTTTAAAATATATTTATCCATGTTTAACGGCCCTGATCATGAGGACTGCTGATGCATGCTATGCTTTCCAAAGAGGTATTTGCCGATAATACAGCAGTATGCAGCAAACAGCCTGGAAGAGTAATAGCCTGCCACTGTTTGCATCGAATGGCTTTATATCGCCACATCAGCTCGCCCTCTCGCTGCCTCTACAAACATGCTGCATAAACAGTCTAGAGGACTCCATGGAGCAGCACCCTTTGTGTATCTTGCTCAGTAAGATGTGCTTAGCATTTGTCTTTAATGGAAACGTCCTCTTATGAGGTCAATTATCAATACAAGGGTAGAAATTGAGGATTCCGTCAAAGAACGATGGTGACATTTCGAACATGAGAGCACTGCCACGCTTATCCAACACTGCTACGAACTCCGAACGCATCCCATTAGCCTCTGCATGGACGCAGCACTTTTAGCACTTTATCATGCCACTTATAGAGCTGTGGCATTTTAAAAGGAAGTCATTAGATATAATTACGCCAATTATGTCCAAATAGAAGCACAATGATGTGGGCACATACCACTGATGCAGTAAGACACAGATAAGTGTTCTAACTGTGTTGGACTCTTTTTCCAAATGAATAGGGCTACGATGCAAATCATGAAAATCCCTGAACGTTTTTATTCCTAAGAACGAAAGGTTTCTAAACAAGAACCCATGCTCTTTTCAACTCTCTGAATGTGTCAGGTTTCGCCAATCCGGTTCAGTTACTGGAAGAAAAAAAAAATATGGAAAAATTACAGGCGTTCTTTTTCACAGCTGATTATGCTCAATATCTAATATCCAAGCTGCACCATGATAGCCTTGTTTCCAAGAATCTTGATTGTATCACAGCCCTGAAAGTTTGATTAAAAAAAAAACGAATAACACCTCTCTGCAAGGCCGGGAAAGGTTGGGCATCTGCTCTCCTGCGATTGCGGCTGTGCAGACGAGGGCATCGGAGCATGAATTATCTATTAGTGTGACTGATATAACGGCAGGGGAGCCATTCTGAAACTGGAAATAGACATATTCATCATGGACGGCGAGCTGCATGGCACTTTTGGTGATGCCACAAAGCCTGCTGGGATTTTCGGTTGCCATAGAAACCTGGATGATTGGACACACTTCCATCTCGAGTCTTTTTTCAGGAGTCAAAAAGTTGGACTTCCAATTCTGAGAACATAGGAAATACTCCTGTATACACACAATAGAACTGGTGCTCTTTTTTTTTTTTTTTTTTTTACGAATAGTAAGTCTTTGTCAAAAAAAAAAAAATCAAAGCTTTAGATCCTGAAAGTAGGGAGGTAAAATTAAGTCCTTTCACTCTCAATCCTGCTGTGTGTCTCTCGGTCTTCAGTGTTCCATGAAACAGGGATGAACAGGGATGACACAGCCAATCGAAAAAAAAAAAAAAAGACTTTTTTTTTCAAGATAAATTTAAGAGGGATTGCTGTGAGAAGTTGGAAGTATTTTAGGGATCTGCTGAGAGATTCAGTCTACCTGCCGGCTCAGTCTCGGGCTCAGCCTTTGTGGTTACAACACAGTGTGAAAAGGTTAAAGATGGTTGGGAAGGGGAAATAAATACATAAATAAATAAAAAGAGAAAGGCTGAGGTGCTAAGACTTCACTGATGGATAAATGCTAGTTGTGCTCTCATAAAGGAGTGGGTTATATTCTTCAAAATTCACTGCGTGAGTGCTGTTTGAACAATTGAGGGTTTGAAGAACAGAAATTGTAACGGTTCAAAAAGGGTTCTTGGGAAATTGGATAATTATGGGATCTTAGAAAGTACAGCTCTTAAATGTCATTCTGGCCGTGTACAAGTATGCAGCAGAACGCAGACTACTGTTGAGTAGAATGGTGTAGAGTTCTACATAGAACTCATTAGAGGACAGCCAAAGAACCCTTTAAGAATCTTTAAGTGTTTACCAAGACAGTTTAGCAGAATGTGAAATGATGCCTGGCAGATTCTTGTTATTAATAAGAAAAAAAAAAACAAACATTATTTATAAGTTCTTAAAGGGTTCTTGGGTAAATGAATAATGAAAAGTTCTTTGAATTTCAAATTTCACTAAACTGTCTTGATAAACACAAGGTTCTTGCAGAGATGTCCACAAGTGCCAGCGACCGTCAGTTTTCTCCGCCTACACAGATGGTCTGCGCCGGCTACTCGATCCCAGGAAAAAAAACAAAACTTGCCTTTCAATGTTCAAGCGATTTATATCGTCTCTGCTGCCCATAATTTGCTGCAAATCCAATTATTTCACCACGAAATTGTCTTTAATTCAGGTCTAGCATGACCAAAAGCGATGCCATATTTGTTGAATGATTCTCGCGCTCTGATTGGCTTCGCCGGACCACACCATAGCGTATGTAGTTATGTTACAGAGCCAGGCAGCGCACTACAGAGGGTAACTGAGAAAGCCAAGCACACATACATCTGGAGGGAAATTTCATACATCTTTTGCAAGGATTTTATAGGAAAATGGTTAGTAATTTATTAGCTGAGAATGCACCAGAAGGCATGTAAACTTCACAATTTTCGGGAGGGAGGGCATGCTCCCCTGAGCCGCCTACTACTTTTTTGGGGGTTTTTTTAAATATATTTTTTTAAAGCAGGCTACTTCAGATTTTCTGGAGAACCCTGTTCTTGGTTAATAATTAAATGTTCTTCAAGAGTAGAGAGCTTTATTTTCATTCCAAGTATGTACACGCATGCATTAGAATAGAATAACCTTGTTCTACTGCTACCAGCCTTGGTACAATATACGGTATTTACAGCCTCCCAACAGAGCTCGACATACGGTATATAGCGGATATTACACATTGGTGCGAAGATATGAAGTTTATCTTCGAGTGGTCAACATATTTTACGAGTGAGCGCAGCGAATGTCCTGGATGTACAGTACAGTACTGTGCAAAAGTCTCCGGCACATGTAAAGAAAGGCTGTAGACCAAAAATGGCTTAAAAATAATGAAATGAAATGTTTCAACATTTTTAAAAAATACTGTAAACAGCAGTAAGCCAAAATAAATGAAACAAAGTCAATATGTGGTGTGAGACGACCCTTTGCTTAAAAAAAATAGTAGTCTCAGGTACAATGAGTGCAGTTTTATAAGGAAATGAGCTGTAGGTTTTACTGAGCATCTTGCAGAACCAGCCACAGTTCTTCTGGACACTTTGACTGTCGGACTCGCTTTTTAATTTTGCACTAAAACCCAGTAGCCTTCATTATGTTTTCTTTTTGAATGTGAAAAGTGGTCGCTTATGTAATATGCTGCTCAGATACAACATTTTTTTCCCCTGTAACATTTAATTTTGTGCTGGAAAACAAATGCTTGGAACTCTAAAATGTTTTTGTACTGACTCGATAATGTAGAAGTCATAGCAAAGTTTGTATATATATATATATATATATATATATATATATATATATAGAGGCGGCACGGTAGTGTAGTGGTTAGCGCTGTCGCCTCACAGCAAGAAGGTCCTGGGTTCGAGCCCCGTGGACGGCGAGGGCCTTTCTGTGCGGAGTTTGCATGTTCTCCCCGTGTCCGCGTGGGTTTCCTCCGGGTGCTCCGGTTTCCCCCACAGTCCAAAGACATGCAGGTTAGGTTAACTGGTGACTCTAAATTGACCGTAGGTGTGAATGTGAGTGTGAATGGTTGTCTGTGTCTATGTGTCAGCCCTGTGATGACCTGGCGACTTGTCCAGAGTGTACCCCGCCTTTCGCCCGTAGTCAGCTGGGATAGGCTCCAGCTTGCCTGCGACCCTGTAGAAGGATAAAGCGGCTAGAGATAATGAGATGAGATATATATATATATATATATATATGAGTGATTCCACGCTTATGGGTACTGAAATGGGGACATGAACTTATTTTTAAAAATTCACCTAAAACCATTTCTTTTTTTACCATCAGGTCACAAAACATGTAATCTTTAATGAATGATATGTTAAAAGATAACTTTAATTTTCTGAGATGTAATAAAAACATATTTATATGCCAAAGTCAAGCCTATGAGTTCCAAAATGATGTCTGTTACATTACTTCTGTTACGATTGTCCATCTCGCGTCTGTTACAAATTAATTACAATCTAGCTATATACCATGTTAATCTTATTGAAAGAATGTGTATGTTTATTCTACTACACATGTTTATTAATTATATTTGCTAAAACATCACCTTCCTATGTTTCAAAAAGTAATTCTACATTGTTAAAATTGAGAATATATATGTCCACAACACTTCTGTTACGTTCTGACTTTGGCATATAAATATGTTTTTATTACATCTCAGAAAATTAAAGTTATCTTTTAACATATCATTCATTAAAGATTACATGTTTTGTGACCTGATGGTAAAAAAAGAAATGATTTTAGGTGAATTTTTTAAAATAAGTTCATGTCCCATTTCAGTACCCATAAGCGTGGAATCACTCATATATATATATTAAGAGCTACATGCAAAACTTTTTGATAGACAAGCATGTTGTTGTGGAATTCTACAGAGAACTTTCAAGCTTTCCCAGAGAAACAAGCAAAGAACACTTTAAGAGCCATTGAGAGTTTAACAAACAGTTTTTTACCAAAAACTGAAAAGCCTGGCAGGGTTGAGGTATTAAAAAAAACCCAGAGTTTTAATATTCATAAATTCTGAAAGGTTTTTAAAGGGTTCTTCAGTAATTCCAATCAATATTGTAGATAATTAAATTTTCACACAAGTATAGATTTGGACAATAAAATGTTCTCCAAGCCCCTGGTGCAAAATACTATACCGTTCTGAAATGGTTCTACTTGGAACATGTTCGGATATCACACGTTCAGAACCACAAAGGTTCCCCAGAGGAACACACAAAGAACTCTTAAGGGCTTTACGTTTTCTAAGAGTAAACACAAGACATTAGCAATACTGCAGAATTGCAGCAAGAAGAAAGAAAGAAACAAACACCGGGTTCAATTAAGCAAGGAACATGAAGGATTAAATATATTATGACATATTCTGAGGTCACACAGAGTTCAGTAACATTCTCACAAACATAAAGTTTCCCATAAAGCACAATTCCCTTCGGAATAAACAATGTTTATTTCATTACTGTTCCACAAAAATATTCTGAATTAACTAATTTCACAACCTTATCACCATTCAGGACCCCCCCACACACACATGCGCGCATGTGCTTTCAACAAATGATTTTAAAAAAAAAAAAGGTAATCGCATGATGGCTAACATCCAATCAGACTCATTGTGACACAACTGCTTGTTATAATCAGAATATAATATCTGTTTTATGCAAATGTTTCTTTTTTCATTCTTATTTATTTATTTCAGAAGGACAATACGTATTCAACAAAATCACTTCATCATTGTTTATGAGTGAGATTGAGCCAAATGGCTAATTTTCTCTGGTCGTGTTGATGTGTAACCCACATTAGCAAGCAACAAGACAGTCATATGACTCATCATTAGGCAAGTTAAGCATTTTTTCTTTGTTTAGCTTGGTCAGTGTGGTTCACTTGACCTGTCGGTTGTCATGGTGTTGTGGCTGATTGGTGGGCGGCACGGTGGTGTAGTGGTTAGCACTGTTGCCTCACAGCAAGAAGGTCTGGGTTCGAGCCCAGTGTCCGGTGAGGGCCTTTCTGTGTGGAGTCTCCCCGTGTCTGTGTGGGTTTCCTCCAGGTGCTCCGGTTTCCCCCACAGTCCAGCAGCATGCAGGTTAGGCTAATTGGTGGCTCTAAATTGACCGTAGGTGTGAATGTGAGTGTGAATGGTTGTCTGTGGTGGGGTTTACATTAGACCGTATCAGCGGATCATCAGATTAACGTTTTTAAAACGATTCGCATGCACACAGCAACGCCAATACACAATTCGCGTGCACACAGCAACGCCAATACACGGATACGCTCGGCTCCGCAGGCATCCTGCGCTCCAAATCACTCCGCCCTGAACAGTGAGTGCCCTCTGGAGGGTGCGCACTCCGGCCCTGCGCAGCTCACAGAGCGCGCGAGTGAAGCGCACGAGCAGGGATTCGGGACTGAGCTGCTGTGTGTGTGATCCCAGCGCATATCACTTACCACTTGCAAGTGGAAGGATGGCAAGCCTAAAGACAATCATAACTACACAATGGGCAGTATTGTATTTGCATCAGTATTTGCAGTATTTTCATACTTTTATACTCTTTAATGAAAGGTGATACAAGGCGGAAGTCCGCGCCGTTTTTCAGCAGTCGCGTCACATGACCAACGCCAGCGAATCAGGAAGGTGGATGTCACAGTGACGTTGTCCAATGACGACGCCAGCTAGAGCTCAGCACAGCGTATCCGCGTATTCTCAATGTTTACACAGCACCGGACCAGACACGATCTGGATTGAATACGTGGACCCTGGCGGATTCCCGTTTCCCGGCGTTTCCAGGCGGTTTAATGTAAACGGACAGTGCATCCGCGAAGAAAACGAGACAGATACGGTCTAATGTAAACTTGGCCTGTGTCTATGTGTCAGCCTTGTGATGACCTGGCGACTTGTCCAGGGTGTACCCCGCCTCTCTCCCGTAGTCAGCTGGGATAGGCTCCAGCTTGCCTGCGACCCTGTAGGACAGGATAAGCGGCTACAGATAATGAATGGATGGAGATATATATATATATATATATATATATATATATACACACTGTGCAAAAGACTTAGGCACCCTATTTTTTTCAGACAAACTTTGTTATAGATTTATTTTTTATGACTTCTACATTATCGAGCCAGTACAAAAACATTTTAGAGCTCAAAACATTTGCTTTCCAGCACAAGATTGAATGTTACAGAAAATAAAAAAATACATTAAAAAAATAAAAACATTTGTATTTGAGCAGCATATTCCATAAGAGACCACTTTTCAGATTAAAAAAGAAAACATAATGAAGGCTGCTGGGTTTTGGTGCAAAATTAAGAAGCGAGTGTGACAGTCAAAGTGTCCAGAAGAACCGTGGCTGGTTCTGTAAGATGCTCAGTAAAACCTACAGCTCATTTCCTTATAAAACTGCACTCGCTGTACCTGAGACTACTATTTTTTTTTAAAGCAAAGGGTCGTCTCACACCAAATACTGACTTTGTTTCATTTATTATGACTCGCTGCTGTTTATAGTATTTTATTAAATGTTGAAACAATTCATTTCATTATTTTTTGGTTGACAGCATTTCTTTACATGTGCCGAAGACTTTTGCACAGTACTGTGTGTGTGTATTTTTTACGCACACACACAGTGTATAGCTTCTAAAGCTAAGAAGTTAAACACAGTTTCAATAAAGCATTAATCAGTGTGAATATTACCAAAAGATTATTTGTTTATTGTTGGCAGACTAGCAAAGCAAGCTAACTGTACTCGCTAAGTAAACTCATCGGAGGCACCAATGATTTCAGTTACTGCTTACCAAGCTTTATTTTTTTTCATAATCTCTCGATACACATTTAATGAGAGATCAGATAAAATGAAAACACAGTTACAAGTTTTTCACACTGGAAATTAATTCCAGGAACTAAGAGTAGGGAACTGAAGAATGGCTGACTCGTTTGAGCTAATTGTGTGGCCTTGTTGACTTGTCATCATGTGTAATCTGCATCGAACTGACAAAATGTAAAAAAAAAAAAATTAAAAAAAAAATCCCTTGTCACTCTGCTGTCGTGTAGCTTGTTGCTATAATCGCAGCTCTATGTCACACGCATACTTAGCCACTTTACTGATTTTACCTTTTTTTTTTGCTTGCTAATAAGCTAAGACAAGGGGGGGCATAAATCCAAAACAGTAAAATAGCACAAAGTGGGTTGATGAATGTTGTAGAAGCCTAATCAGTTAATTTAACCTAATTATTGAGATTTTATAAGCTTTGCTGAAGCTAGCTAATTGGCTAAATGTTACAGATTGATTTGTATTGATTCTTGTGCATGACTTCCTTGACTAGAAGTTTTACTTGTCTTTTTTTGACATACCGTGGTTGTAGATGAATTTATTCCTTCTGACTATTCAGTATTTCAGCAGTGAAAGGCTATACTCACTGACTGCGAAGCACTTTTTAAATTAAAGATGTATCCCTGTGAAGGAATACTACACTTCGAATATACAATGTACACAGAAACCTCAAGGTTTATCGTCTGCTGAATAAAACTGACAAAATGTTCAAAATATAATAAAACTCTTTTGTTCGTTTAAAAACCAAATGACATCCAATATAATTGTGATTTCAATATTGAGCACATTTATGATTTTAGTCCATCAACCATCAACCATTTTTCCCCTCCAGGTGAAGTCCTGACTGCTCATTACACAATGCCTCTATACGCATCTCTACACAAGTGTTATCCATCTAGACATACACTACAATGCTTGCCACAAATATATCCGGATATATCGTGCGGAATTCATTTCGTTTTTCTGCTCGTTCACCTCTATCTGCTTTATGTTCATTCTGCATGGCTTTCACACACTGTGTCCTGAACTTTAATCCTGCAATGCTACAGCAATTTCCTCTTTACTTGACCCAGAAAGCAGAGGCATCCTATCTGTGCCTTCTGTCTTGTTACTGTGCTGGGGTAATGCCGCCTGACCTGGAAAAAAAAAAAAAAAAGAAGAAGAAAAAAAATCGAAATCCAGATGGCTCATATACCCCAGCTCATGTCTGAAGCCCAAATATGTCTGGTCTCTGCACAGTTGGGGGCCAAAGAGAGATCTATAACAGGACAAATATATTCAGACTGAGAATTCCCTCTGATATAAATGGGAAAGGATCTCTAACTAGGGATTGCTGGGTGAATTTGAACTCTTATTTGCCTTATTTCCTTCTGATTCGATTGCAAGAACCTTACAAAACAGAAAACATGATATTTAAGGTGTAAATAAAAAGACGATGACAAATTGTGCGTTACTGTCTCTGTACATGGTGTCGTTTTGGCAAGCCACTATTTTTACACCTTACTTTTCACACTTTCACTCCTCATGTGAAAATTCATGTCATGCATTATGCGATATTATACAGACACGAGTGTTTTACTGGGAAATACGCCACTCCTGTTTTTCATACAAACTACATCTGGGACATGGAGAATGGCAGCCATGACATATTTCTCATTATTAGACATACAGAACACTTTTTCGATGGAATAAAAACATGGATTCTATTCCCTTCTAGCAGGTTTCATTCATTTGGTTTGATAGCATGCAATACTGTTAGCATATTGCTTATCCTACGTGTATTACATCACTCTACCCAGTGGAGAATGAGCATTGAATATGGTTTACAATATTGATGGGCGGCACTGTGGTGTAGTGGTTAGCACTGTCGCCTCACAGCAAGAAGGTTCTGGGTTTGAGCCCAGCAGGCGATGGGGGCGTTTCTGTGTAGAGTTTGCATGTTCTCCCCATGGGTTTCCTTCAGGTGCTTCAAAGACATGCGGTTAGGTTAACATGGGGCAGCCTTGGGCTGAAGTGCCCTTGAGCAAGGCACCTAACCCCCAGCTGTTCCCCGGGCGCTGTAGCATAGCTGCCCACTGCTCTGGGTATGTGTGTGTGCTCACTGCTCAATTGTGTGCGTGCATGCGTGTGTTCACTGCTTCAGATGAGTTAAACGCAGAGGACGAATTTCACTGTGCTTCAGTGTAGATGTGACAAACAAAGGCTTCTTCTTCTTCTTCTTGTCAACACAACATGACGTCACACGTTGGAGATGTCAAACTTTCGTGCGAGCGAGTGACTGACAATTTGTAAACAAATATGGCCGCCAGGTTTGCTTCATTAAATACGGAAGATTTTGAGAGAATTTTGAAAGACAAAGACGCGCTGAACACCGGAAAGGAATGTGCATGTAGAAAAATAATAATATTGGCTGGCTTTGTTTTCATGGTATATCAGATATATTCCATTCAGCTACTCGTCTCTGACTCATTCAATATCATGCTAGCTGAATGGAATATATCTGATATACCACTCAACGCCAGCCAATATTATTTAAATATGTCACTCGTGAGGAAATCGATGAAATGTTTTGATAAATTTGAGCATTTTTTGTTTGTGAATGTGTCTATATAATAATAATAAAAAAAAATCATACGTTGGCTTGAAGATATGAAGTTTATCTTCTTGTCTTGAAAAACTTGCATTTTTTATACAAAACACATCGCAGATCGGAGTGACATAATTCCCCGATATTTCACTCCGATGACGTCACTCCCAGTGTTTTCCCGCTGATGAGACACGCCCTGTCAAAATGGTGAACCGGTTCAAGATTAAAATTCTTTTGATTTACTTGTTTATTTTTGGGTGGATGTGTCCATATAATATAAAGAACATTACACGGTGGTGCAAAGATATGAAGTCTATCTTCTTGTGTTGAAAAATATGTCACTCGTTTGCTTTGCTCACTCGTGATATATACATTCACCACTCGAAGATAAACTTCTTATCTTTGAGTGACCTTGTAATATCATATATATGATACTGTATATAATGTTAATGTAATGTCTAAACCTGATTTTTAAAATCCTTTAAAAAAAATTCTACTGCTGTTTTTAATTTGCATTTTTCTGCATGAACTTACTCAATAATAGGCCTTAGAGTCTGGAAATGTCAAGATGCATACAAGATTAATGATTATTGGTGTGTCTGTATATAAACAGATTTTATAGATAGATAGATAGATAGATAGATAGATAGATAGATAGATAGATAGATAGATAGATAGATAGATAGATTTATCATTTTGAAATTTAGCTTTATAATATAGCTTTACACTGATAAAGCTGAGGAATGCAAACCAACAATACTGTACCAAATTCTTTTTACTTGCATTTTCACACTCAGTTTTATTCTTTATTCGCAATTCTACAGTATATGATTAAATTAGGGGCGCCACAGTGGTGTAGTGGTTAGCGCTGTCGCTTCACAGCAAGAAGGTCCGGGTTCGAGCCCCGTGGCCGGCGAGGGCCTTTCTGTGTGGAGTTTGCATGTTCTCCCCGTGTCTGCGTGGGTTTCCTCCGGGTGCTCCGGTTTCCCCCACAGTCCAAAGACATGCAGGTTAGGTTAACTGGTGACTCTAAATTGACCGTAGGTGTGAATGTGAGTGTGAATGGTTGTCTGTGTCTATTAAGTGTCAGCCCTGTGATGACCTGGCGACTTGTCCAGGGTGTACCCCGCCTTTCGCCCGTAGTCAGCTGGGATAGGCTCCAGCTTGCCTGCGACCCTGTAGAACAGGATAAGCGGCTACAGATAATGGATGGATGATTAAATTAGAAGGGCGTCTTCTTGTTTTTTTAAGATATTACATTTAAATCATTTGGCTCACTTTTGGAGAAATTACTAAAAGCTGGATTGATATTGAAAATAAATAACCATGCTGTGTTCTCTATCACTTTACACCACAGTGCTCTTAAATTGTCTAATTTTGTCCAGCAGCTCTGACAGCAGTTTGGCTGCAAGACAAATTACACACTTATATTCATGTGCTCGTTCTAATACGGTATTGTTTAATATAGATATTTTGGCACTGCCTAAAAGCAGCGCTCCCGAGGAGTGTATGAGCAAAATATTTGGAAAGTACAAAATCAACCTGAATAGAAAAATAATATAGCATATGAACCATCACTACCATATGTGTAGTGTCATGTATTTCGCATCAGTAAATTGCTGCATTGTCCTGTGACAGTGATACCAATAATGAGATAAGCATCGCAGTTATGAATACATATTCATTTATTTATTTGACACCGCATGCCGTGTGCCAGAAACAGCACCATGACATTTATTATAGTGTGACTCTGCTGGGTGCCAGCATTACTATATAGTTACGAACAAATATCAAACTTGATATGTCAAACGGTTTTCTGGTTACATCCCTTACGTCCACGTGTGTTGGCGCTCAGAGCACGCAGCCGCAGACTGCAAAGCGGACATGTGCCATTCGGGCGAATTAGCATGCACCTGTTCCTGATTAGAGCTCAGTCACAGCACATACATATAAGGACTCTTAGTAACACAGACTTTGTGAAGTATACCCTCTGTACCCTGCATCTGATGTTATCTGTGAGTATTGTATTATCTCTGATATCCTGTCTGTGCCTCGCTTGACCATTGCCTGTTTTTTGACTCTGCCTTTCTTTATGTTTTGGATCTGTTTGCTAGCGTGCTTTCAACAAAACTCTTCCTGCGATTACATCCGTTTGTTGCCCTTACATGACAGAAACTGTCAACTGTCCAACAAGCTACTGGACTAATAAAACTGTTTTAACTAGTTTTAGATGAAACTGTCATGAATATTTTACATAAAATGTGTTTGTAAATAATCCCACATTGTTTTTTAAAATGCAAATTAAAAATAAGCATCGTTTTCTCTTCTCTCGATATTTTAGATTTTATTGTACTACAACCCCGATTCCAAAAAAGTTGGGACAAAGTACAAATTGTAAATAAGAACGGAATGCAATAATTTACAAATCTCAAAAACTGATATTGTATTCACAATAGAACATAGACAACATATCAATTGTCAAAAGTGAGACATTTTAAAATTTCATGCCAAATATTGGCTCATTTTAAATTTTATGACAGCAACACATCTCAAAAAAGTTGGGACGGGGCAATAAGAGGCTGGAAAAGTTAAAGGTACAAAAAAGGAACAGCTGGAGGACCAAATTGCAACTCATTAGGTCAATTGGCAATAGGTCATTAACATGACTGGGTATAAAAAAAGCATCTTGGAGTAGCAGCGGCTCTCAGAAGTAAAGACGGGAAGAGGATCACCAATCCCCCTAATTCTGCGCCGACAAATAGTGGAGCAATATCAGAAAAGAGTTTGACAGTGTAAAATTGCAAAGAGTTTGAACATATCATCATCTACAGTGCATAATATCATCAAAAGATTCAGAGAATCTGGAAGAATCTCTGTGCGTAAGGGTCAAGGCCAGAAAACCATACTGGGTGCCCGTGATCTTCGGGCCCTTAGACAGCACTGCATCACATACAGGCATGCTTCTGTATTGGAAATCACAAAATGGGCTCAGGAATATTTCCAGAGAACATTATCTGTGAACACAATTCACCGTGCCATCCGCCGTTGCCAGTTAAAACTCTATAGTTCAAAGAAGAAGCCGTATCCAAACATGATCCAGAAGCGCAGATGTATTCTTTGGGCCAAGGCTCATTTAAAATGGACTGTGGCAATGTGGAAAACTGTTCTGTGGTCAGACGAATCAAAATTTGAAGTTCTTTATGGAAATCAGGGACGCCGTGTCATTCGGACTAAAGAGGAGAAGGACGACCCAAGTTGTTATCAGCGCTCAGTTCAGAAGCCTGCATCTCTGATGGTATGGGGTTGCATTAGTGCGTGTGGCATGGGCAGCTTACACATCTGGAAAGACACCATCAACGCTGAAAGGTATATCCAGGTTCTAGAGCAACATATGCTCCCATCCAGGCGACGTCTCTTTCAGGGAAGACCTTGCATTTTCCAACATGACAATGCCAAACCACATACTGCATCAATTACAGCATCATGGCTGTGTAGAAGAAGGGTCCGGGTACTGAACTGGCCAGCCTGCAGTCCAGATCTTTCACCCATAGAAAACATTTGGCGCATCATAAAACGGAAGATACGACAAAAAAGACCTAAGACAGTTGAGCAACTAGAATCCTACATTAGACAAGAATGGGTTAACATTCCTATCCCTAAACTTGAGCAACTTGTCTCCTCAGTCCCCAGACGTTTACAGACTGTTGTAAAGAGAAAAGGGGATGTCTCACAGTGGGAAACATGGCCTTGTCCCAACTTTTTTGAGATGTGTTGTTGTCATGAAATTTAAAATCACCTAATTTTTCTCTTTAAATGATACATTTTCTCAGTTTAAACATTTGATATGTCATCTATGTTCTATTCTGAATAAAATATGGGATTTTGAAACTTCCACATCATTGCATTCCGTTTTTATTTACAATTTGTACTTTGTCCCAACTTTTTTGGAATCGGGGTTGTAGATGGAGTTAACATAATTGTTATTTTAAATATAGTATTTAATGTAACTTTTTAATCATTATCACTATCATTTCTGTAAATATTAATTTTAACAATTGTGAATAAAGTTTGTTATTATTTATAATAGATTTATTATATTTATTATATAATCTTAATTATTATTATTGATTTCACATTTTATGTTTTGATTGTCAGACCACTTCAATCTAAAATCTAAAATCTAAATTAATATATTATTATTATAATTAAAAATAAGCGCGAGATAAAAACCCATCTATCTTATGTAAATAAAGATACAAATTTTGTTGTCTGGTTGTCAAGTATTTCTGAGATACTGTACGGCGGGTTGCACTTATGATTGGGTTCCCTGTGGTGGTACACGTTCGTCGTATGTACATACGTACGTCGTACAGTCAAGCCATCAAAAATCAGGTCGATGCATTACCATATTCTCTTGAGTATGGAGCGCCGGTCTTTGCACGCGTGAGGAGCCCTGCTATAAAGTAACAGCTTTTTCCCAGGAATTAGTTTAGCAGATGATCATACATAATCTATGTCTAATAGTAAATGGATAAAAAGTGCTGTAATTTATCAAAGAAAAATGTACAGTATAATCATTGGTATGGTGAAGCGTTTATGGAAGGAGCCTCCAGTATCAGCACTGTTTAATATAACGTTTCCTACACAGGAAAGGACAGAGGGCTTTACTTTTCCAGTTTCTCTGTAACATGACAGAGAAACTCTAACTTAGAGAGACAGAGAGAAGAAAGGCCTGTGAGGGAACCCATTTGTTTCCGAAACATATTACAAGTAATGACAAAAAAATAAAAAAATTAAAAAACACACACACAATGAGTCATTCATTAATAAAATTAAAATTTACATTTGTTGGGCAAACTGCTGCGGAATAAGAAGAATAAAACACTTCAGGATGTGCTGTTATTTAAAAATTATTCGCCAAAAATGAAGTGAATACTTCACGCAGACTTGTGTCACTTTTCTCATATAAAATGCTTCGTTTTGAAATCGATTAAAAAAATCTCAGTCCCACCTTGCATTTGAATAATTTTAGATCAAACTTTGTAGCATCTTTAGTGCTTTGAGGAACAGCATTTTCTTTCAAAATTTGTAAATGGTGATGAAGCGCTTGGCCGCAATTTCACTGAGGCCAAGTTTACATTAGACCGTATCTGTCTCGTTTTCTTCGCGGATGCACTGTCCGTTTACATTAAAACGCCGGGAAACGGGAATCCGCCAGGGTCCACGTATTCAATCCAGATCGTGTCTGGTCCGGTGCTGTGTAAACATTGAGAATACGCGGATACGCTGTGCTGAGCTCTAGCTGGCGTCGTCATTGGACAACGTCACTGTGACATCCACCTTCCTGATTCGCTGGCGTTGGTCATGTGACGCGACTGCTGAAAAACGGCGCGGACTTCCGCCTTGTATCACCTTTCATTAAAGAGTATAAAAGTATGAAAATACTGCAAATACTGATGCAAATACTGCCCATTGTGTAGTTATGATTGTCTTTAGGCTTGCCATCCTTCCACTTGCAAGTGGTAAGTGACTTGCGCACAGCGGCTCAGTCCCGAATCACTGCTCGTGCACTTCACTCGCGTGCTCTGTGAGCTGCGCAGGGCCGCAGTGCGCACCCTCCAGAGGGCACTCGCTGTTCAGGGCGGAGTGATTTGGAGCGCAGGATGCCTGCGGAGCCGAGCGTATCCGTGTATTGGCATTGCTGTGTGCACGCGAATCGTGTATTGGCGTTGCTGTGTGCACACTAATCGTTTTAAAAACGTTAATCTGATGATCCGCTGATACGGTCTAATGTAAACCCCACCTGAGTTTCTGGAGGTGATTGTCGAGAAATAGTCCAAATCTCTCGACCAATCAGCGCACGCGATTTCCTATAATCACCTCCGTATTTATGCTAATTGAAAATAATCTACATCAGGATGGTCACAACTCTTCCCTTTGTGTTATATCGCATCTCACTACATGGTCGATGATTATTTTCCTGTAACAGATGGCCCATCATGCTTTACTTATAAAATACAGTACCAGTCAAAAGTTTGGACACGTGTTCTAATTCAATGGTTTTCCTTGATTTTATTCATTAAAAGTCACTTCATGTCTTCAAGTGATGATGGATGTCGTTTCTCTTTACTTAGTTGAGCGGTTCTTGACATAATATGGATTGTGGAATAGGGCTATTTACTGTATTTGTATTATTTACTGTTTGATCTCAAATGCATTCAGAAGGCAAGAAATTGCACTAATTACCTTTTGACGAGGCACGCCTGTTAATTGAAAAGCATTCCAGGTCATGAAGCTGGTTGAGATAATGCTAATAGTGCGCAAAGCGTCATCAAGGTAAACGCTGGCTACTTTAAAGAATCTAAAATATGAAACATTTTGGGCTTTGTCACACTTTTCTTACCACATAATTCTGTATATGTTCCATATGTTATTTCATAGTTCATAATTAATGTCTTCAGTATTGTTCTGCAGTATAGAAATGTATTCAAAACCTGAAAACGCAGGAAAGTGTTCAAGAGATCTGCCAATGTATTAAGCCACATAGTGTTCAGAATGCTGAAGATCAGAAGGATTACATCACAATAACAAAGCAAGTCTACTACTTGAAGTCGTCATATTTACATAAATAAGGTCTTAAGCCTGGAAAGCTTTAACAGCATGATGTCGTCTCTACAGAGACAGTCATGACGTAAACCATTCTCGAGCTGGATTAACTCAACACTTCGCTGAGACGAAAAACAATTTGCCTGTGGCGTCTTTTTTTTTTTTTTTTTACTGAGTACCAAAGAAGCCTGTATAACGCATCATCGGTTTCTATATTTCACAGCTGATTATTTGTTGCCGCGGCATTAAGGTACGGCTGTCAGAGAGCTAAGTAGAACTAAGTGGGAAAGAGTGCTTGGGGTGCTTTTATGCAAAATAATGCATCCAGGCACAACTGTGTATCACTTGTGACACTTGTTTAAGATAAAAGGCTTCATTCTAAACAAATCCTTTCATTAGTCCACTGAATTTCTACTTGTCTGAATGCCAGGGATTTCATCGTTTCGTCACACACGCAGAAACAAATCTGTGTTTGTGTTCCCAACCTGCAGGTACACAACACAAAATTCAACTCCTCCTACTTCATGCCATGGCGCAAGCATGCCATCACAGCTCGGTCCCTCGATGTTTAAATGCATATATGCATTGCCAGACGCCCGTGACCACATTTCCCAGCTTGCCTTGTCTATTAATTTCAGTTAGGCCATCAGTCGTATTGCTCAAACCACAGCTGGGTAATATTTCAAAAATATAGCTCGATACAAAACACCAGGGTGGAAAACACCAGGGACACTCTTTAAAAAGAAATTTAATGCATTTATTGTCATCAGACCAACAAGGAAAAGCAGGAAAAATAAACATCTGGTACAAATATAGTTTTTGCATCCAATCTGTGAGCAACAGTCAAGTTCAAGATTGCAATATGATCACCAGGAAAAATGTACAGACACTCATTCTGGCTGTAATACAAATCGCAGGTGTATATTAATGTGCTTGTTGCGATACGTTATTGTTTCTATAGGAACAGGTAAATTCACAGGGACTTGGACGGGAGACGCTTCACGTAATCTAAACCTTATGAAAAAAAGGTGGCTGAAAGTGTCATTATTTCACAAAGAAAAACAGAACTGTTGCTGCAGGAAATGTTTCTGTAAATATATTTTATTTAACATTTATGAAGGGAGTTGTGTTTTTCCAATTTCCTGCCACTGTGCAAAAACATGCCAGTCAGAGACCTGGCTTTGGTAAATTGCCTCGAGGTGTAAATGAGTGTGTGAATGTGTGTGTGCATGGTGTGTGCCCCGTGATGAACTGTTGTTCCATTTGAGGTCAAGGTAAATTCTCTCACCTTGCGCCCAATGTTCCTGGGATGGGTTTCGGATCCATCGCAATAATAACCAGAATTAAGTGCTTACTGAAGACGAATGAATGAACGAATGAATTCCATAACATATAGTGTAACTATAAAGGGATAGAAATTAGAACAAGTTGTACAGTAATTACTGTGCTATAAGAGGAAAAGGAAAATAATCAACTTCAGGATGATTATACAGTATCTGTATGTACCAGACCACATCAGACCCCATATTTTTTCGCTCTCTCTCTCTCTATCTCTTCCCTCTGTCTGTCCCTCTCTGTCAACTTACATGTTGATCCTGAGACACAATGGTGCTGACTTCTTCTGCTCTTCGGACCTGTGTGATCCATCCTGACGCCCTACGTCTGGCTGGAGTCTCATCACATCGCCCTGTGGAGGACGGCCCCATATGGACAGTCGAAAGTCGCACTTGGAAGACGCTCTGGACGCTTACAGTAATGCTTTTATGGCTGAGGACTACAGTTGGCGTGATAACTTTAGGACTGCAGTCGTCATGAACAGTTTTGCACTCAAGTTCCCATCAATGAACCATTTATAACTAACAAAACAGACTTCATGTTCAAACTATAACGAATTTCCTGGTTTCACAGTTATACTTTGTGACTATATAGGACGCTGTTATAGAAGCAATTTCTTTATAATCACGCTATCTGTTATCACCCAGATGTGGATGGGTTCCCTTTTGAGTCTGGTTCCTCTTGAGATTTCTTCCTCATGTCATCTGAGGGAGTTTTTTCCTTACTACTGTCGCCATGGGCTTGCTCATCGGGGATAAATTAGTGATAACATTAGCTCAAGTCTTTAATTTTCTTTAAAGCTGCTTTGTGACAGTGTCTGTTGTTAAAAGCGCTATACAAATCAACTTGACAGTTGGTTACTTTCCTATAACAGCACACCCTCAAGTGCCTTTTTCCTCATTGAACACTTTCATATTAAAGACCGCATCTCATGTGATCATGCTGTGTTCATTCTCAAGCACTATTCTATAAATAAGTCAGTCAGTGCTCATGCATGTGTCATGAAGTCCTTATGAAGCTACCTTGTGATTTCTAAGTGAATTTTTCATGAAAAAGAAATCGCAGTATCCAACAGCCTCACATCGAGCTTGTGAAGCCAGAATGATAGCCAGTACTTTTCCATTCCCAGATCAGCTTTTGAGTCTGTGTGCCTCACAGAAATGGCTAATGCTTCACTAATCAGTAAATGCAATCCAAACATGGCTCTGATAACGCCACTACACAAGACGAATGTCCCCCGAGGGCGTACAGTGTACTCAGCCGTCAAACTCGGGGGCTATTTTTAATCTGTTGGTGACCTGAGCGATGACATTTCTAGAACAGCGAATTCCTGTGGTGCTGTTTAGACGAGCGGGAAATATCATCCATGTGAGTTTGCTGTGCTACATTTTTGACAGACATGAGAGATGACAACATGACCTATTTTGCTTTATCAAGTACATTTCCGTTTATTCCAGCTAGATTGGACAGACAGGGTAAATATCTGCACCTTCTATATCAAATAGGCCTCGCCAAAATTCATAGTCCCTTTAAATGTCAGGAACACTAAGTTAGCAAAGAAGCCCAGGATACATCTAAACCTTGATGTGCTAAACAGGGAAATCTAGACCGAACACTCAAATGCACCTCATATTGAAAAGTTAATATCTCGTTCAAAAAGATAATCACTTTTTAGTCGTTGGGAGCCTACAACCTCCATTCAAATGAACCTCAGATGTGTTATCATCTCCGATATGAGAGCAATTCCACTGTCCATCTCCGGCTTCTGTTATCAAAAGGGATTTATCAAGCGCAAGGTAATGGTTAAACATTTCGCTCGTGTCCACTGTCTGTTGTATGGGGCCAAATCTTTACCATCAGATTTAAACATAGAAGATTTTGAATTTGGGAAATAAACTAGGATGTTACCCCAAAGCTGGCTTTAACTCTATCAGGCATATATTATTTATACACATATCCACATGCTTAAATATCAAATATTAAAAAGTTAATGGATTGAATTTTAACATTGAGGTTTTAAATATGTAATGAAGACGATATTTATTTTTTAAATAGCATTTCAGAAGATATAAAATTTGCACAGTTTGGGACTGTTGCGTTAAGTAAAGAGATGTTTAAAAAAAAAAAATTCACCCTCCTCAAAAAACCCTAGTTCTTAAAAATCTAAGATGTTCAATGAAGTTTGACACAAAAACTTTTATAAAAAAAAAAAAAAATAATATATATATATGTTTGTAAAGATTGAGAGCTACCAAGTCTACAGAGCTACAGACATTTCATTACTTTACAGTATTGATCTCAAATTATTTGGAGGTGATTTACATCTGTGGCGTTATGCATGAAAGGGTTAATATCGGAATGCAGATCTTGTGCACTTCTGGCTTATATGATCTTTATAAGCTCTAAACCGCTGTTTCTCAACCACTGGGCTGCGGCCCACTAACGCCATCTAGTGGGCCGCAATTTTTTTTTCAAGTTGAAGCTAATTTTTACTCGTAGTAGGGTACAACTGCTGGGTCGCATCCGACGTCACAGCCGCCTCATTAAGCTACGGACACACTATAGACCCTTCCCACTGACGTCACCGGAAACCGGAAGTAAACAAACCCTGCACCATAATGGAAGACCAACAAACTCGTGATTAGGGGGAAATAACGGCAGCGCGCGGAATTTAAACCCACGAGGCACTTGATTCATCATAAACCTACAATGGTAAACTTTTGTGCTGTGTTAGGGTGTTCCAACAAAGCTGATGGGAAAGGTGAAAAGAAGTCTTTCTACAGAATACCAGCTGTGATTGAGACACAAGCAAACCAAGGAGCTTTCTGCCAGGAGACAGAGAATAAGTGCATTACTGAGTGTCCGTGAGCAAAGGAGAGCCTGAACGTTGCAACCTCCCTATTGGCTGTTTATTGGCTGTTTGTAAAAATGTATCAATTGTTGCCCTTCATCGCGGATTCGAGAGACGAGACCTGACGAGTTAGTTCGTTGGTAGCAGAACAAAATGTCTGGACACAAATCGGGTTTTCAGAAAAGGAAAGAAAATAAACGCAGGGTCGAAAATACAAAAAAGGAGGCAGAAAAAGCAAAACGAGTTAAGGTAGGATAAATGGTTAGTTTTCTGAGGCAGCCCGCCGTGGCTGCAGGCTTTCAGTTGTGTCACTGAATGGTTACTTTTCTGAGGCAGCCCGCTGTGGCTGCCCGCAGGCTTATTTATTATAGCCCATTTAGTTAAAATAGTTGATCTAAAATGTTTATAGTTATAGTTATGTGATGGTTGTCCTCAGTGTTCGAACTATGCCGATATTTTCGGGGGGTCCCTTTTTTTCCCTGGGGGGTGCTTGCGCTTGTCTCGGAGCGCGGATCTCCAAACACGAGAAGCCTATCTTACGCACATATCACGCGGACTCCACACACGCATCGCGTCTGAAGTCATAACTCATCAGGGGAAATCGTGTCCGCATTGGCATGTTCAAAAAACAACCTCGCGTCAACAATGATACCACACGCAAGAAAAAAAAAAACAGTCAGGCTACTCAACAACCAACCTGGCAGCAGCAGTCGTTGTCATATCGGTTTATTTTATCTTTGATGTAAACACAACACTTCGGATATGCAAATGCTTCCCGTTACACACGATTGCTATGTCAATAAACATCATTTTGCCAATATTTTAGAGACCCCCCCAACATTTCCCAAATCATGTTTTCAAGGGATCTCATGTCTGTTTCAGGGGATCTCGGATCCCCCGAGTACCCCCGTAGTTCGAACACTGGTTGTCCTGATTTAGACTGGTGTGTTTTTTGTTTTTTTTTGGGGGGGGGGGGGTTGCGCGATGTTGCACCCGGGTCCAGATTAGGGCAGAACCGGCCCTGGCTACATTTCAGGTGTAGTTTGTTTTATGTATGTATGTACTTGCATAGATGTGTACTTGGTCTTCCAATATGGCGACTACCGAAATCTCGCGGCGCGGTGACGTCATGCGGGAACCCTCTATAGCTCACGATGCTTTGCCATGGGTTGTCGATGAAAATGAGGCATTTTGATGGCGATATACACGTGAGCTAAAAGTTGTGGTCACACAGCAGGTGAACACTTGATTGTCACGCCTTCACGCATTTGAGTCTGGCGCAGCTCGAGTGGTCACGCGTGCTCACAGAGCGCATTGTGCGCACTCTTGGGACCCAGTCGTTATGGAGAACACCTGATACTGATTTGAGCGCAATCAGCACGCACAGATACGGACACTGTTTTCACAGAGGCTTTGCGAAGTATTATCATTATCACTGTCCTGCTTGTTTCTAGCCATGTTTATAACGCTGTTTAAATACTCTGCTTTATGATTGTTTTGCTTTTGTAAATATCACGCCTGCTAATAAACACTCTTCCTGCACTTAGATCCGTCTACTGCCGTTTATCTTGTAGTGTCCTGATCCCCAGATCTTTAACCCAGACACATATAAAAAGTTGTACTCCTCCATGCTCTTCCAGGTTTTCATCTGGGTGTCCATGGAGAACGATGTCTGCAGCACCAGGTAGTTTGAGATGTCGGGGAACTCAACGGATAGATAATTTTCCACTCATAGGAAAAATCCTTCTTTGTTAGCGTGTAAGGATCTAATCCCATTGAGTGGTTTCTATATCCACTTCTTTTAAGTGTACTTCTTGGTTTTTATAACTTGCTTGTTTGCTGTACACAAACATGGCAATAAAAGTTCTTGTGTTAATGGACCAGACTCCACTTTTGGATCATTAATCCCTTTTGAGTGAGAATGCCCTGCATGCATGGTTTGATGTTGGCTTCAGGCACATCCATACAGTTTTAAATACAATACTTACAATTAAAAACAGTTTGTTTTTATTGCATTTATTTAATTCCTGGGCTCCCATCTGTAACAGGGAGTGATGTTGCATTCCTTTAATACACTTTACAATAGATTATAAGATTCTAATAGAATAGATGAGCCAAAATAATTGGGGATCTTTTTTTAATGGGCCCTGACTTGTAATGAGTATGAATAAGTGGGCCTCAAAACAGAAAAGGTTGAGAACCCCTACTCTAAACCATACAAATATTCAGGCTTCCCGCTGGCGCTCTTCACACTCGTCATTGACTAATATAATCCATCAGTGACGAAGAGAAAATTACTAGCAGTCGTCACAGTGACGAATGTATTTGTCATATTTATCATGTCATCTTTTCTAGAAATCCCTCCATTTGCTGAAATCCAGCCCCAGTAAAGAGACGACGGGAAGCCCGAGTGTAAACAATGAGCACGTGCTTGTGACCAATAAAAATCATCTACACATCATGACCAAATGAGCGCCAAGCTTTTGACCAATCGCAGCCCGTCTTAATTGGTCTCGTGTGGTGGTGTAATTATCTCTACGTGAACCAAACAATGGCGCAGTCTAAGCTGATGAAGTTTTTTGGGCGGGCTTCGTTAAGCACTGAAGATGATTTAAAGGCTGAAACAGCCACGGGGGAGACACACTCAGAGCCCCGACCGTCCCTGAGCACATGGGACAGTGTCAGTAATACAGCGGTCGGTAAAAAACGCCAAAGTGAAAGTGCTGTCAGCCGGCAAGCAACTGAAGGGAGCCATGTTTCAGGTGGCGTGGCGTGTTGAGTCCCCGAGGCGAATGTATGATGAAAAATGCTGCGTCATTCTGTGTTCGGTTTGTAAATCAACGGGAAAATCGAATTCCTTCACTGCTGGTTGATCCAAGACTCTTCTCGACTCTCTTCAATTGTAAATCAAGTTTTGTGTTGAAGTAAAGGCTAAAGGGAGTCCGAACATCTGTTTTGAATAATTCCATGCTAAAATAACCTTCAGTAAGCTCAAACTAAAGGTATATTTGAGCTTGATGGTGCAGAGGGCACCCAAAATCAAATCTTTCTTATCAGAGGCTGGAGTGGAGTCTAAATTTTATATGTTATGGAGAGGTGTGTATCTGTACACATATTTGAATTGTGCAAGTTTGGTTGGTATAAACCTGTATTAAGTCCACTTTTATAAATCGGTAACTCAGAAAAAATACAGATGAAGTGAAGAAAAAAAATAAGAAAAAGTGAAGAATACTTCTTTGACCTGATTTTTCAAGGAAAAAAGAAAGTGGAGAATATTTTTCAGTATCCAGGGGAACCCTGCATATTAGTATTATAATAGTATTACAATATTATACTGGAAGGGCACTCGGTAGAGTGTATACCTCCGCCAACTCACATATTATCAACATCAAACTCAAATTACTTGAACCTAGGATAATACTAAAGCTGTACACCAAATTTCATCCAAATCCATTCATTAGTTTTTGAGTTACATTGAGAACAGACAAAAAAAAAATATCCTGGATCCACAAATATATCTGGATTTGCATCAAAATCTAATCAATTGTTCCTTGGCCCATGGCTCACCTTTCCTCAAAATTGCATCAACATCTTTTCACTACTTTTTAAGTTACATTGGGAACAGACAGACAAACAAACAAACGGAGGTGAAAACATAACCTTCTCCAACAAAGTTGGCGTAGGTAACTCCTGAATACTTGACATAAAAAGTTTCTAAAATTGCTAAATAAATGTTTCCTTACAGAAAACTTCACCAGATCAACAATTACACATTTTTAATCTGTGAGTTTGGCCTGTTCAAGTCCCTCTGTAAACTGTTACTAAAGCTTGCGAGCACGTTAATATAAACGCTGAAGCAGGAACTACTGTCAGAGCTGTGGTTAAAGGAATGTAATTGACACCAATCTGATGAATCAGAGTCAAGAATTCAGCAGCACTGTGGAGTAAAGAATATTCATATAAATACAGAGGTGATTATAGGAAAACGCGCGCGCTGACTGGTTGAGAAATTCGGACTATTTCTCGATAATCACCTCGAGTGACTCGGCAAAATGGCGGCCAGTCGCTTTGTCACCGTAAGTGAGGAAGAATTACAAATGATGAAAGAAAATGCTGTTCCTAAAAGCACTAAAGGTGCTACAAAGTTTGGTCTAAAACTATTCAAAGTTAAGGTGGACTTGTGATTTATTTTACCGATTTCAAAAGAAAGTATTTTATGTGAGTCGGCATAGATAAGTGACAAGTCTGCACCGCGCCTTTATTACATTTGCATGCCGCTTCTGAAGTTTGAAATAAATTTGATTTATTTTAGTGCTGTCAAGCGATTAAAATATTTAATCGCGATTAATGTCGCGACAGTCATAGTTAACTCGCGATTAATCGCAATTTAATCGCACATTTTTGTCACATAAAAAACCATTGTAATTCTCTTATCAGCATAAAAAAGTGAATGGGCTTGCTTTGTACCAATGTTGTTGTTTTTTTTTATTGCAAAGCATAACACGTCTTGACACAGCCACTGCAAAGTGAAACCTAAGCCGAACACCGGAGCGGGGCTAGCAAGAGAACCATGAGTGAAATGATCTACTGTTTGAGTTAAGGCCAATTTATGCTGACAACGCAGTCCTCGCAGACGGTGTCGCAGACAGTGTCTGCGTAGCCCCCCCCACCTTCGCAGACGCTCTGCGCGCACCTCCCAAAAATTGTGACCACCGCAGAAGCCTCGCAGACAAGAGGGCTCTGATTGGTCCACTCTACATCCGCTGTACACGCACTTCCACTTCCCTACTTTCCCGGTTTGTTTTGTTTTCACGACCGGCATTTTTAAAAACACGAGCGAAGATGGAGCAGCACGAAGAGCGGTTGATCGAGGAAGTGAGGAAGTACGTACATCTATACAACTCCAGTTCTAGTCATTATAAGTAACCGGAGGATAAACACTCCACTAACCACACCCACCAACTACTCCTAGCGACTTCGCACCCCCTTGCGTTGTGCCGGTGAATAACATCGCGCACGCCTATTATCCCCGCTCAACAATAAATTACAACTGTCTGCGAAAAGCTGTCTGCGAAAGCCGTGTCGCACAAGCATGCAGAGGCCTTTAGTCTCTAATCAGAGAGATAGGTTACACAGTGACGGTAGGCTTGACATGCTTGATTATAATATAAAGTACACTATTATATTAATTTTAAGTTGTTCGTTGATAAATATTGCATTGAATCTGATCTTTACTGTTTCAGCTCACTTAACACATTTTGTACTTTTACACTTTCTGCCTGTTGATGTGTCGCGCTGTCCAATCAGAGGCGGCCAAATTTGCATATTACAGGAAGGATTTCTGGGATAGCATTGAGTTTACAGTTCAGAGGGATCTGGCTTCTTTAGACGCTGTCTTCTTAAAACTGAATGAACATTTAAAAAGAGCCAAATTAGCAAGTCTTTTGAACGGCTCTTTTCAAAGAACGGATCACAAAGATGCGGATCCCATCAAAGAGCCATAAATCCCATCTCTACTAGCGCGCCCTGCCCGTGCTGGTTCTTTGGGGAGGGCAGAGGACTCTGGCTGTGCGGGGCGTGGCATTACAGTCTAGCTGCTATCGGGGTTTTTTTGCAAAGTCTCTGTTCCAAGTTCCTGGCAGTTTCAAAAGCTTATGAAAAACCTACATCATGTCACAGAGCGTTAATCTCGCGATAAAAAAATTATCGCCGTTAAAATTGAGTCAAGTTAATGCGTTAATAACGCGACATTTTTGACAGCACTAATTTATTTATTTAGCGAATAATCACCTGTGTATTTATACTAAAACAATTATCTGCCTCAGGCTCAGTGAATATCAGTGATTATGATACATGCAGGACACTTTTTCGATGGGATAAAAACGTGTTCTATTCCCTTCTAGCGAGTTTCATTCATTTGGTTTGATCGCATGCAATATTGTTCGCATATCGCTTATCCTACGTGTATTATGTCACTCTTCCCAATGGAGAATGAGTGCTGAATATGGTTTACAATATTGCATGGTTGTGAAGACAACATGACGTCTCACATCGGAGACGTAAAACTTTCACGCAAGCGAGCGACTATGACAATTTGTAAACAAACATGGCCGCCAGGTTTGCTTCATTAAATACGGATCCTTTTGAGAGAATTTTGAAAGAGAAAGACCCATTGAACACCCAAAAGGAGTGTGTATGTATAATAAATAATAATAGGCTGGTGTTGAGTGGTATATCAGATATATTCCATTCAGCTCGCAAAATACTGAACGAGTCAAAGACGAGTTCAATGTCATGCTACCTGAATGGGATATATCTGATATACCACTCAACACCAGCCAATTTTATTTAAATAATAACCTCAACTTTGTCTCAGTTATTATTCACCGATGTTCAGTTCACCTTCAGCGAATACTTGTTAAATAATAACAATAATAACAACAGCTCTTCATTAAACCTACTATAACTATGTCTTTAAAGAAGGATTTAAGTGTAAGTCAGCCAAAGGAAACCTTCCAACTCCTAACCCATCAAATCCTTTCAATGCATTTAATAACCTCCATATCCAAACTCTCTTTATTTGCATGCTTATTTGCATGGCATTATAATACTCACAAACACACTGGACCAGCAAAGCTTTTAATAGAACAGGCTAATGGTTTTGTGCAACTTGGATATTTTCTTTTTCATCGTCAACTTTTTTAATGTACTCCAAGAAATGATATGAGTACTGGAGCTTATCAGCGACTACACAATCCATGTTTATCCAGTTCAAAGATGAATGGATCCATTTGCGAAATGACTTTTCCCTCATGCTGAGCCCACTGCTATATGATCATATAATCATGTTTGTAAAAGCAGTGACGAGGTTGATTCGAATAATTCGGTTTGGTGAGTTATTTTTGTGCTTTTTATTTGTAATCATACATAATTTCAGCTAAACCACTTCATCAGATCCTCTCTGAAAAGTCTCTTACACTGTTAACACCAAGAACAAGCCATTTCACAAGTTTATAGGCTCAAATAAATACTATTATTTATTCCTCTTTTATTATTATTATTTTTTAATGTGGTAGACATTCTTCTCCCTTGAAGTGAAAAAGCCATTCAGGGTAGAACAGGGTCCTCAAAATATTTTACTTACATGCAAACTGTCATCAGTGTGTATTACATTATCGCTGACCAGAAAATCTGCAGTAACACTTTTTATAAAAGAACAACTTTAAACAGACTGCCACGGTGTTATAGAGCATTAGAGATGGTGTTCGTTATTATCCCCCACCCAAACAAAGTTTGGTGGGGGATATAGAAACGGGTTCCGTCCGTCCGGTCGCGTTTCCAGGCCATATCTTTAAAACTACTGAAGGTATCTTCATGAAACTGTGGACTGGTGTGCTATTTTGGATTTAAAAAAAAAAGAAAAAGTACTTTTATGTAAATTTTTACGTAAAAAATAGATTTTGACTTAGTTTCTCAGAGCAATGTTCGTTTCCGGAGCATATATCCAAAACTATTCATGATACGGATTTGAAACTTGGTGTACGTGTTAACAAGGTAGATGTGCCTTTTCATACTAAGAAATTTGAGAAATTTAAATTTTTCATGTTTCCATGGAAACAATTTCAGACTTAGTCTCTCAGGTTAGTCTTAGGCTACGTTTACATTAGACCGTATCTGTCTCGTTTTCTTCGCGGATGCACTGTCCGCTTACATTAAACCGCCTGGAAACGCCGGGAAACGGGAATCCGCCAGCGTCCACGTATTCAATTCAGACCGTGTCAGCTCCGGTGCTGTGTAAACATTCAGAATACGTGGATACGCTGTGCTGAGCTCTAGCTGGCGTCTCATTGGACAACGTCACTGTGACATCCACCTTCCTGATTCGCTGGCGTTGGTCATGTGACGCGACTGCTGAAAAACGGCGCGGACTTCCGCCTTGTATCACCTTTCATTAAAGAGTATAAAAGTATGAAAATACTGCAAATACTGATGCAAATACTGCCCATTGTGTAGTTATGATTGTCTTTAGGCTTGCCATCCTTCCACTTGCAAGTGGTAAGTGATATGCGCTGGGATCGCACACACAGCGGCTCAGTCCCGAATCACAGCTTGTTCACTTCACTCGCGCGCTCTGTGAGCTGCGCAGGGCCGGAGTGCGCACCCTCCAGAGGGCACTCGCTGTTCAGGGCGGAGTGATTTGGAGCGCAGGATGCCTGCGGAGCCGAGCGTATCCGTGTATTGGTGTTGCTGTGTGCACGCGAATCGTGTATTGGTGTTGCTGTGTGCACGCTAATCGTTTTAAAAACGTTAATCTGATGATCCGCTGATACGGTCTAATGTAAACATGGGCTTGGGGTAGGTTTTGTTTGAACTTGAAAACTATGAGTGGTACGGTCTTGAAAGTTGGTATATGTGTTGATTAAGTAATGTATATGTGCCTTTTGATACTAAGAAATGTGAGAAATTGTAATTTTTAGCTCACCTGGACCAAAGGTCCAGTGGGTTTATGCCATGGGCTGCTGAGGTCAGTGTAAAGAAGTAGGGTTGGTTTCCTGCAGCAGAACTTGAAAAATGTGACAAATAATATCTTGAAACTTGGTATATAGTTGATATATAGGGCAGGGGATATAGATGACTCTGTCTTCTTGTTTATGAGGTTATGTTGCACTTTCTAGCTATTTTGCATATATTTATGTTGCATTATGAATTGTTCCCATAAAGCATGATGCATGCAAATAGTGTTTATGTCAGGGATTTGACCAGACATGGCTGCGAAAGTGCTTTCAGTTCTTTTCATGAACAACAGGTAAGCACAGCAAGCGAATCCAAATCATGGCGCAGTAATTATGGTCAGAAACAGGCAAAGTTCAGTTGATCAGCAAACAGAATCTCAAGGGCAAAACCAGGAAGTAAAACAGAATCAGTAATCAGATAGACAAGATAAACAAAGGCTTGGTATAGAACTGGAGCTTGCACAATGCAGTGTATACTTTGCACTGAATGAATAGTGTGTGTGGCTGCACCCGAATACTCAGGAGGTACTAACAACGGTAAAGCATCTACTATCCGACCGTCACTGTAACAAATTCTGAGTATGTAAGCGAGTAGTAAGGACACAATTAGGGCGTACGCCACCTCCATCTTACCTGCCTTACTCATGTATACCCACATATGCCATGAAATTTAAAAATATATATGTTTAAAAATTGTTTCAGCAATTCCCTTAACATTTCTACAATGTTGCAACAACTGGCTTCGCTTCAGATAACCAGAAGACTTTTTTTCTATTTTTCCAGAGGGGATTCTTTGGTTATTTGGAGGCTCCAACTGAATTATGGGATAGTGTAATGTGGTACGTGTGCATACTACGAATGTTGTACTGTAGATCTTCCAAGTACTGTTTGATTACTATTAAATGCTGACTGAGTATTTGGATACCTTACATACTGCTTTTTGCATACTAATAGTCTGGAAATATGCATATTCGAACACAAATTCAAATTTATTTGTCACATACACAATCATACAGAGTACGACATGCAGTGAAATGCTTCCTGCAATGCTCCGTAAGTTGTGAAGATAGTTTGGGGGTGGGGGGAGAAAAAGTAGCTAAATAAACAAATAAATAAATGCAAGTAAAATAGAATGTAATAAATAGAATAAGAAATAAAAATTTTAAAAAATGTGATGACACAATGCTCTGCAGAATATACACAATACACAGAATGTGTATTTAACAGTTATTCCATGAAATCGAGTCGTACATGAGCTGATAGCCGACGAGGCGCGTAGCACTGAGTTGGTTATAAGCCATGTACGATGAGATTGAGTGGAATAACTGTTTTATTCTATCCACATTCACTGGATTTTGAGAAATGGAGCATTTTTATTTTTATTTTGTGCAAATTCGATAAATAAAAACCGTATACAAAACATCCGACAAAATCGTTTCCGCTTAGAATGTAAACAAACCGGCGAAATTTGTGAAAAATGCTAGAATAATAATTATTGGGGGGAAAAAAAAAACATCCTTACCATATGTTCATTCTATATTTTATTGCCTTTTTATATTTTGGGGGGTTTTGTTTTCGAGTAGAGTTTTTGTTTTGTCCTCAGTTGGTTCAGCAACACGCTCCGCCATTTTGTTTTTCTCTACTCATGGTACAGTACATGAGCCGATAGCCTAGTAGTAGAGTAGCCAATCAGAGCGTGCGATTGCTCATATCCAGCGAATGTGGATAGAATAAAAATTTATACATAGGATATAAAAAGTGTACACGCCCCATTAAAATGATAGATTTTTCTGATGTAAAGAAAAATGAGACCATGATAAATAATTTCAAAACTTATCCCACCTTTAATGTGACCTATAACCTGTACAATTCAGTTGAAAAGCAAACAAATCTGTTAGGGGGAAAACATAAAAAATAAAACATGTACAATAAGCTGGTTGCATAACTGCACACCCTTAGACTAATACTTTTTTGAAGTACCATTTGATTTAATTACAGCATTCAGTCTTTTTGGGTCGGAGTCTATCAGCCTGCCACATCTAGACTTGGCAATATTTGCCGACTCTTCCTTGCAAAAGCGCTCCAAATTTGTCAGATTGCGAGGGCATCTCTTGTGCACAGCCCTCTTCAGGTCACGCCGCAGATTTTCAATTGGATTTAGGTCTGGGCTCTGGCTGGGCCGTTCCAAAACTTTTTTGGGGGTCACTGTCATGCTGAAAGATGAAATTCCTCTTCATCTTCAGATTTCAGGCCAAAATTTACTGGTATTTAGAACTGTTCATAATTCCCTCCACCTTGACTAAAGCCCCTGTTCCAGCTGAAGAAAAACAACCCCAAAACATGACGCTGCCACCACCACGCTTCACCGTGGGTATGGTGTTCTTTTGGTGATGTGCAGTGTTGTTTTTGCACCAAACATACCTTTTGGAATTGTGGCCAAAAAGTTCAACCTTGGTTTCATCAGACCATAATACATTTTCCCACATGCTTTTGGGAGAGTTGATGTATTTTTTGGCAAAATTTAGCCGGGCCTGGATGTTTTTCTTTGACTCTACCCCACAGTTCAGACATATGGAGAATACGGGAGATTGTTGTCATATGTAGTACACAACCAGTACTTGTCAGAAATTCCTGCAGCTCCTTCAGTGTTGCTGTCGGCCTCTTAGCAGTCTCACTGACCAGTTTTCGTCTCATCTTTTCATCAGTTTTGGAGGGACGTCCAGTTCTCGGTCATGTCACTGTTGTCCCATATCTTCTCCACTTCTTGATGACTGTCTTCATTGCGCTCCATGGTATATCTAATGCCGTGCAAATGTTTTTGTCCCCTTCTCCTGACTGATACCTTTCAACAATGAGATCCCTTTGATGCTTTGTAAACTCTCTGTGAACCCTGGCTTTTGCTGGAGGCTGCAACTGAGTAAATGTCTGAATTTTATTAATCAGAGTCATTTTAATTGATGGTAGGTGTGAACCCAAAAAGACTGAATGCTGTAATTAAATCAAAAGGTGCTTCAACAGAGTATTAGTTTAAGGGTGTGAACACTTATGCAACCAGCTTATTGTACGTTTTTTATTTTTTATGTTTTCCCCCCTAACAGATTTGCTTGTTTTTCAATTGAATTGTACAGATTATAGGTCACATTAAAGGTGGGAAAAGTTTTGAAATTATTTATTGTGGTCTCATTTTTTTTACATACATATATAGAGCATGTATCAGTATATATTGCACTAAAGAGAAAATGTAAATATATATATATATATATATATATATATATATATATATATATATATATATATATATATTGCACTGTAATGAAGGGAAGTTGCATGAAGAGGTGCAATTGCAATAGAAATGTACTGTATATATTGCACTTTGGTTAGATCTATCTCAGCTATGATTGTAGTGGATTCTGGGAAACAGACTCTGGTGTGGCTATGACAGTTTATAACATACCACCAATATAAAAGAAAATCCAGTTCCACATTGAATAATGCATCATGAGACCTGTCTTGATTTTATTTCCATTTTTTCTCTTCTTTTTAAGAGAAGTTATCAGGAAATTCTACTTTTTTATTTTTTCATTTTCTGAGCAAATGTTCTGCTAATGTTAACTAACCTTATTGTTACAGGAAACTTCACCATATTAGCAATTTTACATTTTTCCTTTCTTAAACAAATAAGTAAATGCAATTTTCAATCTCAGCGTTATTATTACTCTTAGATTATATAGCTGTTACTAGAAATGATAACATATTAGAATGAGTGTATCAATGGAAATGAACTACAGTGAATTGAACTGCAAATAAGAACTACTGCCAATCAAATTAATCAACCCTTTTTGACCAATCAGATTCAAGAATTCAACAGCACTGTGGTACAACATGTTTTGAAATGTATTCATAGGTTACTATACATATGGCCTTCCTGGAAAGTGTTTTGTGATGCCAAGTGAAATATGAGTGACTGTAATAGAAAAGAGAGGGGGAAAAAAAAAACTTGTACATTGCATGTAAATGTAATGCTCCCTTATAATGTCCTGTAATGAGAAGTCAGCAAGTGTGAACAGTAATGTGATGTATGGTAAACTACAGCATCACGCTCAGACTGCTCTCCAGCAGGGGCGTTTGGTTTGGTGGGTGGCAGTACTGCTCCTGCCACTGCATTTCAGAATTCAATTCCTCAGTTCATTAACTACCTGCAGAACTGATTTAAACCATCCGTTAATAAGATGGTTCCAATTTCCAGCAAGCGGGGAAGGTGCATTTCTGGTAATGACTGATCATGTGTACTTGTAAATAGGTGAAGTGCAAATGACTTTCCATTTAAATGGCTCACTGATTGAAATAAATGTACTTTGCTAGGGCTCAATCCATCACGTTTCCTCATCTGGCAGGAAGTGGCCAGTACAGGTGGCAACGCATTGATTGAAACTTGAGAAACTGACACAGTTTTATTAATGTGCCTCAAATATGAGCTGAAAGTACCAATAAAACACTTGACCATGTTTCAATATTGGTTAATGCTGTGTTGGCAAGACTTATGCACATTTAACTTTTAGCGTTTGTATTTATTTCTGATAAGTGCTCCGCAGTAATTTCAAGGCCAATGTTACCAAGGTGACTGAAAAATTTAAATATATATGTTTGTTTTTTTAGCTCAACTGAAGGTCACCGCAGTCTCTTTTGGAGCATCATGGTCAATTCTTGATGTTGCTTTCATTCAGCCAAGATACATCTTTATTCCAGGAATGTGCACAGTAACCATGAACAGGTCAATAACAACAGTCTGCTCAAGTCCTTATCATCCCATTTCTTATCTATTCTTTAAAAAAAAAAGAAGCGCTTCCCCCCCACGCAAAGCTATTACTCTATTGCTATTAGTATTGATCACCTTTTCTATCTTACAGTGCCAACACTAAAGAAATAGTACAACTAATTCTCTTTTCTATCTCATAAAGCTTAGTATTATTCAGAAAGACAATTTAATTAAACTATATTGTTGCAGAGGCCGGAAAAAAAAAAAACAGTCTAAAGCGGTGTCATGCCTTTATTTTATTATTCATGGACTGTAGAGAATGAAATGTGTTCATAAATAATATTGTGTTTAGCCATAATAGTGTGAAATAAATAAAGAATCTCCTCTCTTATATTTTTAAGGAACACAACCAATCACAAGCAAGGCAGGCATGGCAGACTCCCGCTGTAATCCCCAAAATATTCTTATGTGGATTTGCAGCTCCCCCAGCCATTTTTCATTTTCACTCTGTATGGTATTAGTTTGACAGCTAAGTGGAGCAAAACAAATACTATACACTTCAAAGGGGAGGAAACGTCTAATAACAGCAACCTGCTTAAACTATTTTCATTTCATTTGCCATAGGAACATGTGCAAGCCTTAAATAAAATTCTACACACACACAAGGGCAGTTCCCTAGCTGCAGATCAGGCCTAGCCCTAACTAAAAAAGCTTAATCCCCCCAGCATCCCTCATCCAACCCCACACTGCACCCCGAGGTAGAGGTTGACATTGTATGTTTATCCAACACTGGTCTTCATCTTGGCTCTGTATCCTCATCTCAGCACATTGCTCAATGAGCACCATTCTGAAACTCTTCCTGAAATAGGGAGCTGGCGCTATTGTTAAAGAAGAGCTTTTAAACATCGAGGTCTATGTCTTTCATATGCAAATGACTTTTAAGTAAATCACCATAGGGGACGAAACAAAAGGACTAAAGGAATGGTTCAGGGAGAAAGTCAGATTTCAACAACTTTCATGTTCGACAAAATGTAACTGTAGAGCTGACACATACTTGTACGGAAACAACAGAACAATAGAAGTGGAAAATGACAACAACCTGTGCAACATGCAAAAAACAAAAATGATCAACCATTTCAGTCAGACAGATAAGAGTACCATTTTGCATGAGCAATTTCATAAACTCACGGGGGGAAAAAAATATCCAAATTTACATTTTTAAATATATGAATCAATCAAGTCATTTTTTGGAAGTCACAGAGTAACAGAAGACACATTTGCAAGTCACTTTGCATTGAATTAACGACTCAACGTGGTTTCAGGCTTATGTTATGATTTTGGTGCTTACTGGTGGTCCGCACAGATAATTCCTGTGCAAAACTCATCTCATTATCTCTAGCCGCTTTATCCTGTTCTACAGGGTTGCAGGCAAGCTGGAGCCTATCCCAGCTGACTACGGGCGAAAGGCGGGGTACACCCTGGACAAGTCGCCAGGTCATCGCAGGGCTGACACATAGACACAGACAACGATTCACACTCACATTCACACCTACGGTCAACTGAGTCACCAGTTAACCTAACCTGCATGTCTTTGGACTGTGGGGGAAACCGGAGCACCCGGAGGAAACCCACGCGGACACGGGGAGAACATGCAAACTCCACACACAAAGGCCCTCGCCGGCCACGGGGCTCGAACCCGGACCTTCTTGCTGTGAGGCGACAGCGCTAACCACTACACCACCGTGCTGCCCCTGTGTGAAACTAAGATGTACAAAACCAAAAGAAACCTGGCTGGACAGTTGGAGCTGAGGTGACACCTTTTATCAAATACAATCACGAGACCTCAGAAATACTGATTTCAGTATGTGACATGATGTGATGCACTTGTGCACATTTCAAGTGAGCCCCTTTGCAATGAATTAACTGTGATGGTCTCAGCATGTGATCAGCATGGAAGTTTCTGGTCCTTGTTACCCACACAAGTCATAATACCACTGCAAAGCCAACTTCATTCCATTGCAAAGCCAACTCAGCTGCAAGTGACGTGGTCAATTTACAATTCAAATTTTTGTTGTGTTC